>NC_138550.1:5628850-5718850 GCF_964273705.1 Natrix helvetica | reverse complement strand
GGACATATCTAACAAAATGGAACTTTGAGGAACCTCAAGCCTTGGAGTCTCCTTTCATTGGGGGTCTTACTTGGACCCTTGACAGATGAGACTATAACATGCACAAAAACAAGGGTAGTCTTTGGTTTATGACCATAATGGAGTTTGCCCATTACGGTCATAAGTCGTGACGGTCATAAAGCAGTTTGTCACAGGACTGACCAGATTTTACAACCTTCTTTTTTTTTGCAGGAGTCGTTAAGTGACTATGTAGTTGTTAAGTGAACGGTTGCAGGAACTGGGAATGTCTAGTTTAATGGAAAAAAGGACTAGGGGAGACATGATAGCAGTCTTCCAATATCTCAGGGGTTGCCACAAAGAAGAGGGAGTCAAGCTATTCTCCAAAGTCCCTGAGGGTAGAACAAGAAGCAATGGGTGGAAACTAATCAAGGAGAGAAGCAACTTAGAACTGAGGAGGAATTTCCTGACAGTTAGAACAATTAATCAGTGGAACAGAATTTGCCTCCAGAAGTTGTGAATGCCCCAACACTGGAAGTCTTTAAGAAGATGTTGGATAGCCATTTGTCTGGAATGGTATTGGGTTTCCTGCCTAGGCAGGGGGTTGGACTAGAAGACCTCCAAGGTCCCTTCCAATCCTGTTATTCTCCATTCTGTATCCTGTAAATTAAAGGAACCAAAGTAAAAACGATGCCACACACAGCAGAGAGTAAACCCTGAAGGAACAGTGGAAAATACAAACAGAAGCCATTTCCCCCCCTTGGGAAAAGAAAAAAAAAGAAGAAGAAGGGAAGAGAGTGACAAATCACAGGGGAATCGCCTCTAGGATTTCATGCAGTCTATTGCGAAGACCTTACAAGCACAAGTCAAACCAAATGGCGGATTGCATGTGGTTCTTTCTTTCAGGCTACGAATGTTCTGCAATCAAATAACTCACAGCCTTTTCAGATGACCTGCTTTCCCCTCAGAAAGCCTCACTGGCTGCGCAATAAAAAGGAAGCGAGGCTCAAGCAGGCTGTTTTGACCAAGATTTCCAGAAAGCTATTAGAATATATGTATTCCTCGACTTACGACCACAATTGAGCCCCAAATTTCTATTGTTAAGCAAGACAATTGTTATGTAAGTCTTGTCCCTATCTATCTATCCATCTGTCCATCCGTCCGTCCATTCATCCGCCTGCCTATCTATCTCTATCTATCTATCGATCTATCGATCTATCAATCTATCCATCATCCATCTATCTAGCATCTGTCTATCTCTATCCATCTATCTGTCTGTCTGTCTGTCTCTATCCATCTACCCGTCTGTCTGTCTATCTGTTTGTCTATCTCTATCCTTCTGTCTGTCTATCTATCTGCTTATCTATCTCTATCCATCTACCTACCTAACTACCTATCTCTAATTATCTATTTATCTATTTATCTATTTATTTATCTATCTATCTATCATCCATCTATCATCCATCTATCTCTATTCATCTATATGTCTGTCTATCTGTCTATCTCTCTATCCATCTATCTATCTACCTACCTATCTATCGTCTATCTATCTGTTTATCTGCCTGCCTGCCTGCCTGCCTGCCTGCTACCTACCTACCTACCTACCTACCTACCTACCTACCTACCTACCTACCTATCTATCTATCTATCTATCTATCTATCTATCTATCTATCTATCTATCTATTTATGTATCCATCTGTCTATCATCTATCTACAGTATCTCTATCCATCTATGTCTGTCTGTGTCTGTCTATCTATCTATCTATCTACCTACCTACCTACCTACCTACCTACCTACCTACCTACCTACCTATCTCTCTACCTATCTCTACCCACCCACCCATACATATGCATATATGCATACACACACACACACTCATCTGCTGACACTTTATTTACACTACATTTGTGTATCTGCGATTTCATGACCTCTGTAGATGCCAAACGCTAAATGAAATAAACAAGGCCCTCAATTCCTCTTAATGTGGCAACCGCCATCCTGTCTGGAGGAGCCCATGGGCTTTGAAAGTGACCCGAAATGCTGTCTAACCTGAAAGTTAGCAACTCTGCACAAGCTCGGGGCTTTGTAGCTTTCCTTTCTAATCAAAATAAACAGCTCAAAAGTGCTGTTCCACAAAGCCTCTGCGACAATCAAGCACATGACCTTGAAGTGTAAAGCAATATTGAACTGGTCCTTTCAGCTTTGGAAAGAAAAACTTCAGGAGGCAGAAGAAGGCTTCGGGCAACGTGGTTTGCTCCCAGGACTTGTCACAGAGGTGAACGGCAGTGATTGCATTGACGTGTCTCTCTTTTTTCTATAGACGCTGTCCGTAAAGCAACCGACAAGCAAGTAGGACCCAAAGGGAAAACAAAACCAACACCATCACAAAGTTTCAAATTGTGCAACGTTCGGATTCCATAATTGCAAATAACAGAGTAGAGCCCGTTGAAAGAAATATCCATCTGGTTCCATTCCAAGTAGGGAGAAAGAGAAGGGAAACATGGTGGCTGGTTGGAAAGACGGTTTAATGGTGTAGCAGGAACACCAAGCACGTGCGATTCTGGGTAGCAGACCACATGGAGTAGGGAATGAGATTTTATTTATACCCTTTCTGGCCTTTGAACTTGAGCTTCCTGTTCCTGTGCAAGAACATGTATTCTATTGGCTGTTGTCAGACTCCCATGGAGCCAGGTAGGGGTCGTGTTTGTCTGAGTCAAGTTTGGTTGAAGTTTGCTGGGTGATGCAATGTCCTTAGGGGATTCTGTAATGCAGAGAGCTCTGCTGCTAGATAATCCTATTATGTCCTGGACGGTCATATTTTAATCCCATCACCCTGGAGCAGAAGGTCCTGGAGCAGAAGGTCCAGGGCAGAAAACCCTATACAAGCGATGGCGAACCTTTTTTGGCTCGCATGCCATAAGTGGAGGGAGCGCAGGGGAGTCGTGTGCAGGCGTGCCGCACCCATAATGCAATGTGTGACACACACCCCCAGTGCGCATGCATGCACTACAGGTGCGACCCCCCATTTTTGCATGCTTTTTTCACCCTCCCCAGGCTCCAGAGGCTTTATAGGAGTATGGGGAGAGTGAAAACAGCCTCCCCGCCCCCCAGAAGCCCTCCGGAGGCTTCAGGGACCTTCAAAAGGCTTCCCTGAAGCCTTCGGAGTGCTCAAAATGACCCTCCGAGACTTCCGGTTTGCTCGGAGGGTCTTTTTAAGCGCTCCGAAGGCTTCAGGGACCTCCAAGAGGCTTCCCTGAAGCCTTCGGAGCGTTCAAAACGACCCTCTGAGCAAACTGGAAGTCCGTTCCCGAACTTCCAGTTTGCCCGTAGGGCCACTTTTTTGCACTCCAGAGGCTTCAGGGAAGCTCATGAAGCCTCCGGAGGGCCTTGGGGGGAGGCTCTTTTCACCCTCCCCAGGCTCCTATAAAGCCCCTGGAGCCTGGGGAGGGCGAAAAATGGCTTTTTAAAAGGGTGAACTCAGCTGACAGGACAGCGCCTCGTGTGCCCTGACAAATGGCTCCGCGTGCCACCTGTGGCACGCGTGCCATAGGTTCGCCATCACTGCCCTATACCATTTCAGACAAATGCTTGTCCAATCTCTCCTTAAAAACCTCCAATGTTAGCACACCCACAACTTCTGGAGGCAAATCATTCCACTGATTATTTGTTCCTATTGTCAGGAAATGTCTCTTTTGTTCTATCTTGGTTCTCTCCTTGATTAGTCTCCATCCGTCGCTTCTTGTCCTACCTTCAGGTGCTTTGGAGAATAGGTTGTTCTCTCCTTCTCTGTGACAACCCCAAAGGCATTGGAAGACAGCTGTTGTATCACCCTTAGTCCTTCTCTTCATTAGGCTGGGCATACATAGCTCCTTCAACCATCCGTCATATAACTGTCAGGATTCCAAGTAGCAGCCCAGGTGAAATCAAAGATCCAAGGCCAGAAGGTTCTTCAAAGTATCCAGCCTCACTGTGGCAACCCTGAAGACACTCCAAGTTGGCTCCAGGTTGACAAAGGTTTAGCCTCCAGTCCGGTCCTCCGATCATCTTTGTTGTTCTTCTCTGCACACTTTCCAGAGTCTCAACACCTTTTTTAATCATTGTGACCCAGGGACGTGCGGTCAGGGAAGGCGAGGGAGGCAGAGCCTCACCTCTCTTCATGAAATAATATTATATTAATATTATATACATCCCTCCAGGCGCCCCCGGATGACGAAGGCATGAAAGCGACTGGGGAACGACAAGAACCTTCCTGCCTCTGCTGGACTTTGCGCGCTCCTCGCAACTGCAATATGCAGTCGCGAGGAGCGCGCAAAGTCCAGCAGAGGCAGGAAGGTTCTTGTCGTTCCCCAGTCGCTTTCGAGGACTGCGGAGCGCGAGCCGGCGGAGCACGCTCAGGAAGGCAGGGAATGGGATCACGTGTGCTGGAGGCTGAGGCAGCCTGAGCCTCCAGCACACATGGTCCCATTCCCCGCCTTCCTGATGACGTCACCAGCCTCACCAGCCATAAACCTCACCGCACGTCACTGTTGTGACCAGAACTGGATGCAGTATTCTGATCTGACAGAGGCTTCACAAAATCACAAAGCAGGCTCCTTGTCCCGACAAAACCCCTTTTTTATTCAGCTCATGTGAATTCCTCTCATTCACCTCCAGCAAAGTCCCAGCAAACAGTCTTTCAAGGGTGAATTGACAACCACAGACCTTATCAGACCTTGGAAAACTGCCAGGCTGATATCTTCCAAACGCCATGCTGTAGCAGCAATTCCTTGGCAAGGCGTTTCTGGGAGTCAGGAACAAATCTTCACACTAATTAAGCGAACTAATTGTCTCCTGCAAACTCCCCTCCCCTTTCGCTCCTCTTTTATTCCCTATGGGAGGGTCCATTCACCGTCCACCTGTGCCTTTACTCCTGAGTCGGCCCTTGTTCCTTAGCTGTTCCCTTCTCCTGGAAGTTCTGTGCATGCACACATTGGGAACAGGCTCCAGCTGTTCTTCTGCCTCACTGATCTCCGACTCAGAAGGCAGCTGATAACTGTCGGACGGCCTTGGCCCCATCTCTGCCTCCATCACAGAGCCCTCATCAGAGCCTTCCCCAGACTCCAGGACTGGCCCATATTCCTCCCCAACCTCCTCACTGTCTGAGTCTGAGAGAGTTCTTTCTTTGTCCTAGATGTGTCTTGGGGCTACCAATTACAAAAAACCTACCCCCCCCCCAAAAAAACCCTGGTTAATACCTGGTCGCTTTTATGTATTTACAACTTTATTGATGTTTTGGCACGGTGATGATATTTTTAAAGTTGGGTAGCAAACTTCCTTGTAGTTGATCCTATTTTTTTTATCTCTTTCCAGGACTCCTTGTTGATAAATCCTGAAGGAACTAGAATTATTCTTCAAATATTATTTTGAGGATCTACTTTCCTGGACAGCCACTTCTACTCGGTGTGATGTGAATCCTTCTCGGTGAGTAAAATTGCAAAAGGGATTTTTTTTAGCCCGCTCCAATGGTGACTCTCCTGATATTTTGATCAGAGTAAATCTTTCTTTAATAGCTGCCTTGCATGTTTTACATCTTGATGAGGTGGGCAAAAGCCATTGGCTCTAATGAGAACAGTGATGCCCTAGAGAGAGAGAGAGGGAGGGAGGGAGGGAGGGAGGGAGGGAGGGAGGGAGGGAGGGGGAGGGAGGGAGGGAGGGAGGGAGGGAGGGAGAGAGAGAGAGAGAGAGAGAGAGAGAGAGAGAGAGAGAGAGAGAGAGAGAGAGAGAGAGAGAGAGAGATTGAAACTGCAACTGGGATAGAGTGCCTTGAGAGATAAGGGCCAAGACAATCTTTTATTTTATTATCCTTTATTTGTGTACTGAACTACAGAAGCAAACCGTTTCAATTTTTTCTAGAGGGCTATTTAGCATCTGCTTTTTACTGCAGATCCTACATTGTTGGTGCTCTGTCACCAAAGCTAGCTTGTAAGCCCATAAATGCCACTTCAGTTTTTATTTCCATCTGGTTTAATGATACCCTGAGATCTTTAAAAGTCTTGGTAAAGGACACCATAAAGCACCGAAGTAGGAGAGATTTGTCTACAGGAAGCGAAGGACTTGATGTTGTAAACCTTCCAAATCCTTTTCTCACCTCCAAGATGGAAGGTTTGAATGTCAGTGGGGAGAAGGCTTGTTTTCAAGACTGAAGCCAGACTAACAAATCACAAATGAACATGCCTAGCGAGTGATGGAACCAGGTGGAGAGTGGTGAGATTATGATCTGAGGTTATGATTTGAGATTTTTGTGAGGTTGGTTTATGATCTAAGGTTTTGTGAGGTCGGATTATGGGTGGAGAGTTTGTGAGGTCAGGTTATGATTTGAGATTTTATGAGGTTGCATTATGATCTAAGATTTTGTGAGGTCAGATTAGGAACTGAAATTTTGTGAGATCCTATTATGAACCAAGATCGTGTGAGGTCAAAGGATGAGTTAAATCTGTGAAATTAGAATATGAGCCGAGATTTTGGGAAGTTGGATGATGAACTGAAATTTTGTGAGGTTCAATTACGAATTGAGATCTTGAATTACGAATTGAGATAAGGTACAGATTATCGATGTATGTGTATAAATCATTTATATTTACAAATCTTAGATTGATTTTATGTCTTCTTTCTCCTTCTACGGACTAATTTCTTCTTCACACAGAAGCACAGTTGATCAATATTGTCATGGGTGGCCAAGATTTAACTTGTCACTATAAAAAGATCTTTTCCTTTTCTACATATTAGTGTTCTAATACATATAATCGATAATGTTTAGAATTTTCCCCCCTCTTTCTTTTACTTTTCTCTGGTACATATCCTTTTTTTAATGTTCTTGTTTCTTTTTGTATATTACAAGCAATAAAAACAATTTATATCTGCAAGTAACACATTTCACATGTTTGTGATCACCCCATGCACTTTGGTTCACATTATGTGAGTTTTGCAGCTCTTTATTCCAGGGATAGATATAAAAATTGACTTTCATATATTGCGCTTTGGATTTGATAATAACTTAAATCATTTTGCATGTTGGTGTACACCTCAGTAAGGTGTGTTGTAAAGCACAGAAGAAGTGTAATAAGGCAAATAATTTGCTCTCTGGTTTTCTTTTTTTTTTAAAGCAAGGAAAGTTTCTTGATCTCATGATTCTGAAAAAGATGAGATAATAAAAAGAAGTTGTCTGGCTCAGAAAATAAAGACCACACATTAAGTTCCAGTTAAGCTGATTTATTGCTCAAGGATCCAGTCAACTAACATTCAACACTAAGTTGGCTCTAGATAAGAATGAATGGAGTTTACGAGGGGTTGAATTTAGACCATTTGTGAGGACATAACGATTCCAAGCTGTTTTCTCTCTTGACTCCACCCAGAGCCTCTGCCTGTCCTTCTCCTTCAGAGGCACACCGGTGAGGTTAGTGTCAATATCAAACTCGATGTCAGGCCTGCAGCCATCTTTTCTTTTGGATCTTTGGCCTGCCACACTTTCTACTATGCATTTTCTATTGTGGGAAAATGGGAAGGGGGGATTGTATGGAGTTAGATGATATGTAGCCATAACAACATTCTTTCTGGGAAGTCAAGGTCATCCTTTGCCTTTGAACCTGACCGGAACTGGATGGGTGGACCTGCCAGGATGGCAGTGGGAGATTGGACCATGGGATGGGCTTGTGGGTGTGGAGGCAAGATCTTGAACTTTCAACTGGGTGGGGAAAACCAGGAAGCTTTCAGATTCGGGTTTTCCCAGATGTGCCAACATGGCTCTCTTAATAAATTGGAACTTTAAGCAATATTTTGCCTTGGATTCTGATTTATTTTTGGATGCTATTTGGAACCCTGAGAGTTAGACTCTGGATGATTGGGAAATTTTGTCTTTTTGGTGAAATTTGGTTTGGGGAGGGGGGCATTTGGGAGTCTTTTGCTTTTCAATCTGTTAACCAGTGCTGCTTTTCAGCCAGTTCAGAGCAATTCGGGCGAATCCATAGCGGCGACCTGCAAGTGGCCCTGCCTACCCACCCTGGCACTATGCTATCCTATTTAGCCACGTTTTCTAAGCAGCGCACATGCGTGGAAGGCGTGTGCGGGAAAGCAAAGTGAGCGTGCATACACGTGCGCTCACATTTTCGGTGCGTGACAAACCAGTGGTAAATTTACGTGAAACCTTCCTCTGCTGTTAACTATGGAGTTTATATGGTCTTCGGCTGAACAGTACAGTTGGAAATAAAATATCATGAAGGTTGAATACAGGCAAATTGTGGACATCAGTAATAATATTTGGCTGATGAAGAACAGGGCTACAAAACCATGAACTATATTGTTGATGTCTTTTATCGCACAATGATTTAACGTTCAATTACATTTGACGTAATTGTACATATCTAACAATGGAAAGGAAGGATCACGAGACATTCTAAGTCCAAGAATGGTAGTGATAGAGAGCACTGTTTTGTCTGTTTGATTTAACTTCCATATACGTATTAGGTTCATGTCTAAACCCAACATTGCTGGTTGCATACGCAAAAGATCTGCCTTCAGTTTACAAAGTCAAATTGTTCCACTGATTAATTGTTCTCACTGTCAGGAAGTTTCTCCTTAGTTCTAGGTTGCTTCTCTCCTTGATTAGTTTCCACCCATTGCTTCTTGTTCTGCCTTCGGGTGCTTTAGAGAATATAAATCAATCGGGATAGAGCTGGAAGGGACCTTGGAGATCTTCTAATACAACCCATGCTCAAGCAGGAGAACCTAGATCATTTCAGACAAGTGACTGTCCAGTCTCTTCTTAAAAACCTCCAGTGATGAAGCACCCACAATTTCGGATAGCAAAGCTGTTCCACTGGTTAATTGTTCTGTATTAAAATCTCTCCTTAATTCTAGGTTGCTTCTCTCCTTGATTAGTTTCCATCCATTGTTTCTTGCCCTGCCCTCAGGTGCTTTGACCCTCTCTTCATTGTGGCAGCCCCTCATATACTGGAATACTGTTTTCATGTCACCCCTAGTCCTTCTTTTTTTCTACATTAGCCAGACTCAAATCCTACAACCGTTCTTCATATGTTTTCATCTCCAGGCCTTTAATCCTCCTAGTTGCTCTTCTTTGCACTTGTTCCAAAGTCTCAGCATCTTTTTTGTAATGTGACCAAAATTGGATGCAATCTTCCAGGTGTGGCCTTAAAGGTAAAGGTAAAGCTTCCCCTCGCACATCTGTGCTAGTCGTTCCAGGCTCTAGGGGGCGGTGCTCATCTCCGTTTCAAAGCCGAAGAGCCAGCGCTGCCTGAAGACGTCTCCGTGGTCATGTGGCTGGCATGACTAAACGCCGAAGGCGCAGGGAACGCTGTTCCCTTCCCACCAAAGGTGGTTCCTATTTTTTCTACTTGCGTTTTTAATGTGCTTTCGAACTGCTAAGTTGGCAGAAGTTGGGACAGGTAACGGGAGCTCCCTCCGTTTCGCGGCGCTAGGGATTCGAACCGCTGAACTGCCGACCTTTCTGATCAACAAGCTCAGCATCTTAGCCACCGAGCTACCACGTCCCTCTATTCTTCAAAGGGGTACCCACCAATGAGGTCCATTTTCCCACTCCTTGCCTTCCAATTTTGACACCACCCACCCACCCCAATCCTGCTTCAGGATTACACTTAAGTCACAAACTGCTACAAATAGCCGCCAATGTTTCATTTTGTCTCCTAACATCTCCTTAACACTCCCCCCCGCCCACCCCCATCCCCTCATTCTGGATTCAGAGCGCTCTCAAATTATGCACTCGGCTTTACCTGGATCAGTTAGAAAAACCCCTGTCATTAATGCAGGATGCATCCTCGGAGCAATCTTTGTTCTCTATTTGCAGTTGTAAGTCAATTATATCAAGAATCCAGACGACTGAAAAGTCTCTTGCATCAAGAGTTGGATGTATTTCAATTGTCCCTTCGCTCTGGGAAATTAGCAGTTCCTTCCTCTCCTACCAGATAAGGTAACGCGCTGTGGCTGAAAACCTCCTTTCACATTCAGTGTGCAAACTCTTAAGCTGAAGTGCAGTTGAATTCACTGGGTGTTTTTATTGGGAACCTGTGGATTGCGCTGATGGATGAAGACAACGCCTTTGATACCATCGGTCCCTGCCAATCATCATCGTCTTTTAATGACCGCCTCATAATAACAACCCCTTGCGGGGTGGAGTCTGGGCAACTGAAGTCTTTTAATGGCCCAATGCCCTTCCTGTCGCCAGGGAGGAGTTTTGTACGGCAGATATATTCTCAGTGTGCCCAGAGAGAGAAATATCTGCCTCTACCTAGGATCGAACTCACAGCCTCCTGATGGTGAGGCGGGAAGCTCCACAATTCCGTACGTTCCTTGGCTTCACCTCTCATTTTCATTCCTCTTTTCCATCACCAAAGTTGCCTTCATCTTCCCCAACCTATTTAATTATATAGATGATTCCTTGATGGGTTTTTGTTTCTGAATTTCAGGGGAAAACATATATTGCCATTTTATCTGGCTTTCCGGTGTTTCAATACTGTAGAACGGGGGTGTCCAAACTTGGCAACTTTAAGACTTGTGGACTTCAACTCCCAGAATTCCCCAGCCAGCAGAGCTGGCTGGGGAATTCTGAGAGTTGAAGTCCACAAGTCTTAAAGTTGCCAAGTTTGGACACCCCTGCTGTAGAATATATGTAGTTGAAGGTTGAATTGTCCTTGGTACTCTGGAAGCTTGGCAATTTTCTGCCAAATATTTCATTGCCTGATTAGGTGACATCTTCAGTGCTACGATAACGGAATAACAGTTATTAATAATTTCTACATTCTGGAGTCAAGGAATTCCAAAATCAGTTTTCCATTTATCAGTGGCAGGACAGATGGCAGGACAGATGAACTCAAGTTGTGAATGCCCCAACACTGGAAGTCTTTAAGAAGATGTTGGATAGCTATTTGTCTGAAACGGTATAGGGTTTCCTGCCTAGGCAGGGGGTTGGACTAGAAGACCTCCAAGGTCCCTTCCAACTCTACTATTGTATTATTGTAAGAGTAGAGTAGAGTCGAGTCGAGTAGAACAGAGTAGAGTAGAGTAGAACAGAGTAGAGTAGAGTAGAATGGAACAGAGTGGAGTAGAGTAGAGTAGAGTAGAACAGAGTTGAGTAGATTAGAGTAGAACAGAGTTGAGTAGATTAGAGTAGAACAGAGTAGAGTAGATTAGAGTAGAACAGAGTAGGGTAGAGTAGAGTGGAGTAGAGTAGAACAGTGTGTAGAGTAGAACAGAATGGAATGGAATAGAATAGAATAGAATAGAATCAGAAAGAAGAATGGAGTGGAGTAGAGGAGAGGAGTTGGAAGGGACCTTGGAGGTCTTCTAGTCCAACCCCCTGGTTAGGCAGGAAACCCTATATCTGGGATGGCAAACCTATGGCACGCGTACCACAGGTGGCACGCAAAGCCATTTGTCAGGGCACGCGAGGCGTTGCCCTGTCAGCTGGCCAGCGTGCGCAAAAAGGGCAGCTGAGTTCAGCGTTTTTTAAAGCCATTTTCCTCCCTCCCCAGGCTCCAGAGGCTTTACAGGAGCATGGGGAGGGCAAAAAGAGCCCCCCTGGAGGCCCTCCGGAGGCTTCAGGGACCTCCGGTTTGCTCGTAGGGCAGGTTTAAGCCCACCTGAAGGTCCTTGAAGCATCCGGAGGGCCTCCGGAGGGGCGCGGGAGGCTGTTTTCACCCTCCCCAGGCTCCTATAAAGCCTCTGGAGCGTGGGGAGGGCGGAAAAAGCATGCAAAAAATGGGGGGGTACCTCTCATGCATGCATGCGCACTGGGGGGGTTCGCACATTGCATTATGGGTGCGGCACGCCCGTGCATGGCCCCCCTGCGCTCCCCCACCCTCATGGCACGCGAGCCAAAAAAGGTTCGCCATCGCTGCCCTATACCAATTTAGACAAATGGTTATCCAATCTCTTCTTATAGTGAGTGGGATGACCTTTGCATAACAGGGGCCAAACCTCTGAATTTTGATGATGTGACCACGGGGATGCCCCAATGGTCGCACACGGAGTCATGTCGCCTGGCACATGTGGCGTCGCCCGTTCCTCTTCCGGGTTGTTGGCACATGTGTGCGCACGATGATCAACTGGCCTTTATGTACGCAGCAGTGCCAGAAACTGGAAGAGCTGGTTTTCCGGTGTGCACATGTGACCATTGCCCGCGCTACCTTTTTGGCACTTGTGCCGAAAAGTTTCTCCACCACTGCCTTAGAGTCTTCTTGGGTGAGATGGGTGGCGTGTAAGTGCAAATGAATAAATAAAATATTTGACAGCAGTAATTTTGTATGTTTCATCTTGCTGCTGGTATTTATTCAAAATTTGTGTATTGATCACTACTACTGTATAGACATCTTAAGTAGCAAAACTGGGATGAATTTCTGAAGCTTTTATTACCAATCGATGGGTAGAGAGGGATCAATAAATTGAAACGTTCACGGTGCCTAGATAGGATGCTGAGAGATAAATTCTTAAATCTATGGGGCATTGGACGACCTTAGTTCCCAGCAATCATGCAAGCTGTTGCATTAAACCCAAGCTATACAAAATGCACAGCTTTAGAGTTGATGTGTGATTCGGCTATTCTGTGTCATTGTTTCCTTACAGGATTTGTTATAGTCTGGAAAATGGGCAGATTAATCTGTGTTAGAACATTCGCATGATAGATTGGTATATTTTATTTCTGCATTTCTATCCGGCTTTTCCAATAATAACAGTGCACAAAGCAATTGCTATTACGCTGCACTGCTTTTATTTACAAGGGTAAAACCGAAGGGATTAAAACATATTAATAATAAAGAAGGAAGCGCAGCAATTTCAGTTAAACCTGTTTCAGCAAGCAGCTTAAGGCTCAAGGCTGAGACGGAATGGAAATTATATTTGTTGAAAGCAGAAGCATTGCAAAGTTGTGGTGGTTTTGCGGGAAGCACCGCATTTCGTGAAATATGCCTCCAATTCCACTTTCAGTATTTTTAGCACCATTCAAAATTCTCTTCTGTGTTCTACTTAGGAGAGGCTTTGAGACCAAGGTTAAGATAAATGTCATATTTATGGAATACTGTAAATATTAGCCGGTTTGGTCCAGTGGTTAAGACACCAGGCTAGAAACCAGGAGACTGAGAGTTCTAGTCCCGCTTTAGGCATGAAAACTGGCTGACTGACTTAGGGACAATCACCAGGAAATGGGGAATTCAAATCCCACCTGAAAGCTGTCATGAAAACCAGCTGGGTGACTTTGGACCAATCACCAGGCGGACTTGAATTTTAGTCCCATCTTGGGTATGAAAGAAAGGAGGGAGAAGGGGAAAGGGGAAGGGATAGGAGAGAGGAGAGGAGACAGAAGAGGAAGAGGAAGGGTTAGAGGAGATAAGAGGAAGGAGAAAGGAAAAGAGAAGAAATAGAGGAGAGGAGGAATGAGAAGGGGAAAGCAAAGGGAGAGGAGAGGAAGGGGAAGGGTTAGAGGAGAGGATAAAAGAGGAGAAGAGAGGAAGAAGGGGAAGGGTTAGAGAAGAGGAGAACTTAGAGGTCTCCTAGTCCAAGCCCCTACTCAACAAGAGACCCTCTGCCGTTCCTGGTCTATTTTTGAAAACCTCCATCAATGGAGCACCCACGAGAAATCCAGATATGTTAACCTAGCACTGATGATGTTACCTAGTTGGGTAATGAAACGTCTGCAGGAAAAACACCAAACTCGGAGAGCACCAAGAACCCCACACTTCAACCCCGAGGTACAGATATTCTCTTCTATGGCCTCAGGTGAATAAAATATCATTGGTCAATTAAACCTTCTCTCCCCAGAAAACAAAGGTAGAGTTAATCTAACAGTTGGGGGTGGGAGGTGGGATTAGGTTGTCTCATAAGATTGATGGCATTGACCCAAGCCCCCTGTTGGAAGAAATATCCTTCTAGGTTCAGTTTCAAGTGAACAGACACTGGATTCATGGAAGTTGCTTGGAAATAAGGTTTAAGGAATAAGGTTTATTGATGGACAAGTTCACATGGCTTGAGATTCTGGGGAAAAAAGGGAAGAGATGCTGAGAGTCTCTGGGTTTTATGCCCTCTCTGGACTTTTGAATTTGAGCTTGTCTTCTGATTGCTTGTCAGACTCCCATGGGGCCATGCAGGGATAAATTTGTAGGTTGTCCCAAGCTTGGTTGACTCTTGCTATGATGATATAATGAAACGGCTTTTGCAATCCCTCCTATGGCTCTGCCTGAAGGAGGTAGATCTTTGTTATGTAGATTAGATTGGCCCAGGCCTTAATGGTCTATTGACAAAGGGGCAACTGTGTAGGCCATCCAGAGTCCCAAGCTTGGTTGACTCCTGCTAGGTGATGATGTAATGAAGGACCTTTTGGGCAATTCCTCCTGTGGCTCTTCCTGAAAGAGGTAGATCTTTGTTATGTAGATTAGATTGGCCCAGGCCTTAATGGTCCATTGACAAAGGGGCAACTGTGTAGGCCATCCAGAGTCCCAAGCTTGGTTGGCTCCTGCTAGGTGATGATGTAATGAAGGACCTTTTGGGCAATTCCTCCTGTGGCTCTTCCTGAAAGAGGTAGATCTTTGTTTTGTAGACTAGATTGGCTCAGGCCTTAATGGTCCATTGACAAAGGGGCAACTCTGTAGGCTGTCCTGAGTCCCAAGCTTGGTTGACTCCTGCTGGGTGGTGATGTAATGAAGGACCTTTTGGGCAATTCCTCCTGTGGCTCTGCCTGAAGGAGGCAGATCTTTGATACGTAGAACAGACTGGTCCAGGCCATAATGGCCCATTGACAAAGCTGGGGGAGGTGCTGAGTTTCTGCCTCCCTTTTAGGGAAAATATTCAGCCCTTTTAATATTTCCTAAAATATCTCATTTTTGTAGGAGAGGGGTAGGTGCTAACTTCCTACAGACACACACACACACACACACACACACACACACACACACACATATTTTCAGGGCAGGTTAAACAAGAATAAATATTGCACGAAGAACCCCTGGCTGCGTTTGGACAAACTTTAAATGAATGAAGAGTCATACATTAGCAAGGGCCGAGAGGTGCCCCCCCCCCTTTTGTTTAAATACAACATGCAGAGACTGTATATACTAGCTAACTCTGGTTCAAGGGCAAAACGATTAATCCTAGGTTTGCTGGAAGGTTTAGAAGCTTATTTTTCGGGCGCGGGAGGGCTCGGAAAGATGTTTCTGCCCCAGAAATATTACATTCATCATTTTTTGCCTTCCCTTCTCAGACGAGAACAGCGTTACCTTCTGATTAATGATGTCCTTCACTTGTTTGAAGACACCAGGGGCAATATTTGGCTCTTACATTTAATTTGTTTGGACTTTTACCTTTCGGGTAAATTTCTCCCAACTCCTCGGGGGGGGGAGAGAGAAGTAGGTGGGGAGACGCAGGTGGCCCCGGCCTGCTTGATTGCTAGACGTTTTGCTAACCAATGCAAGAGATTTTTCATATGTGGCAGACATGCTCGAAGGCAAAAATAAATAAATAAACAAACACTGAACTAAAATGCATGCATGGTTAGGGAAAAAAAACACGATAAAGCGACATATAGATTTGAAACCAGAAATATTTGTATTGGGTATTTTACCAGAACCGTATAATAAAGGGAATACATATTTAATTTTACATGTGTTAAAATTGTGTTTGCGGAGCCAGAATTGTGTTTGCGGAGGGATGGAAAAATGATAAGAGATGCCAGCAGAGGAAGGGATTGTCATTTTTAAAAAGTATTAGAATGCGCTGAGATGGGTAGATTGACACTGAAAAGAAAAGAAAAGAAAGAAAAGAAAAGAAAAGAAAAGAAAAGAAAAGGAAGAAGCATAATACTTTTTAACATGGGATTTGCTTTACCAATGGCTAATTAACAGAAACAGAGGTTAGTAACTAAAAAGATTAAATGGATAAGTAATTATGTACTGAATTTTTTTTAAGATGGATAATTATATCACATAGTCATCACATAGTCATCAAAATAGTTTTGTTGCAAAACATGAGTATCCAGCTAGTCATTATGTCTATATCAGTGGTGGGTTTCAAAATTTTTTAGAACCTCTTCTGTAGGTGTGGCCTGCTTTGTGGGAGTGGCTTGCTGGCCATGTGACCAGGTGGGAGTGGCTTGCCAGCCATGTGACTGGGTGGGCGTGGTTAACTTGTAAAATGTGGTGAAACTCACTTAACAACGCTCTTGCTTAGCAACCAAAATGTTGGCTCAGAAACTCTGGCATTTGAAGGGCACAAGTCTTAAAGCTGTCAAGTTACAAGATCCTTGTGCCCCTAACCCTTTAGAAAAAAAAAGCCCAGGGGTGTTCAAACTTGACAGCTTTAAGACTTGTGGACTTCAACTCCCAGAATTCCTCCTCCAGTCATGTTGGCTCAGGAACTCTGGCATTGAAGCTTTAAGACTTTAAGGATTAGATAGGACTCTTAGAGGCGGGTGGGGTGATTGGTGAGCCAGCCAATCAGTGAGCGGTGGGCGGGGCAAGAGTCGTGTGGACGGGCAGGGGGAGGGAGCTGGAACCGGTTCTAAACGGCACGGTAGATTTGTGGAACCTCTTCTATAGAAGAGGTTAGAACTGGCAGGAACCCACCCCTGATCTATATCTATATCTATACAGTGATAGTGAATCTTTTCGGCACCGAGTGCCCAAACCGGAACGCACATGCATGTGCTTGCATGTGTGCACGCTGGACTACTGGAAACCAAAAGAACAGTTGGCCAGCGCATGTATGCCTGGTTTTATGACCATTTTTTGGTGTTTTTTGGCCGGTTTTTAAGCCCGTTTTCTGGTGGCTGCAAAGACCAGCTGGCCGGCCCACATGTGCACACTGGAAACCAGAAGAGCAGCTGGCGATGGTGCATGTACCCACAGAGAGGGCTCTGCATGCCACCTCTGGCACATGTGCCATAGGTTCGCCATCACGGGTGCAGACATTTTGGTGAGGTACCGATGTTTAGTACTGTAAGGAGCCCCAGACCATTCCTGAGTGAAGGAGTGGAACGTTTGCCAGTTTGAACTGAGGTAACGGAATGTGAGGCAAGTGGCAGTTGGAACAGAGTTCTTTTCAGGTGGGGAGGAGGAGTAGAACCTATAACTCCTTAGCATCAGAGCGTGTTGATTACTGTATAAGAAATACTAATGACCTGATGGTCATTTTGTAAAATCCTTTCTTAGTGAGCACGAAGAAGCCAAAAGGAACATACATGCCAAATTTCAAGTTTGTAGGCTTTACAGTTCTGGACATTTTGCGATGAGTGAGTTGTACTTGGCTTTTATAAAGAGAGAGATTATGATTATTGTTGTATCTCTACTCAAAACTAATTGCACCCAGACAGCACATTGTTCAGATAGATATTGAGGTTTTTTAATGTATATTTTAAAAATGTATTAATAAAACATATATTTAAGAGAGAGAGAGAGAGAGATTTTTTCCCATCCACCTTGCTTTTAGGAAGCTGTCATATTTTGAAGAAAGGGAGGGAGTTAGAGCTGAGCTTGCCATGACAGGCAGGAGTTAAAAGGAGCAGAGACCAGTAGACAAAAGGGACAGGTGACCTGGGAATCAAAGTTCAGAGACTAGCACCACTAGGTCCGATTTCAAATAAAATTCAGCCCATCGAGATGCCGAATGGATTGGCAGACAAGTTTTTAGCCTTGGATCTTTGTTGACCTAACCCTTGTAGAGAGTAAAAAGGCCAAGCCAAGCCTGCTTAGCGAGGAAATCTCCGGGTTCTCTACTCCCTACCCAAGGAAATGTTGGAAGAAATATCCTTCTGCTCAGTGGTAAAAAATTTTTACTACTGGTTCTGTGGGCGTGGTGTGGCTTGGTGGGTGTGGCTTGGTGGGCGTGGCAGGGGAAGGATACTGCAAAATCTCCATTCCCTCCCCACTCTGGGGCCAGCCAGAGATGGCATTTGCCGGTTCTCCGAACTACTCAAAATTTCCCCTACCGGTTCTCCAGAACCTGCTGGATTTCACCCCTGCTTCTGGGTTTACTTCCAAATGGGGAGAAAGACATTGGAAACAATGGTGGAAATATGGTTTTAATGACAGACATGAGCACACAGTTTTGAGATTCTGGGCAAAAGAAAAAAAAGGGAAGAGATGCTGCTTTTTTTACCCTCTCTGTGTTTTTGAATTTGAGCTTGTATTCTGATTGGTTGTCAGACTCCCATGGGGCCATGCAGGGGCAACTCTGGAGGCTGCCCTGAGTCCCAGGCTTGGTTGACTCTTGCTGGGTGATGATGTAATGAAAGGGCTTTGGGCAATTCCTACTATGGCTTTGTCTGAAGGAGGTAGATCTTTGTTATGTAGACTAGACTGGCCCAGGCCTCAATGGCCCATTGATAAAGGTGAGGGAAGGATGAGTTTTTGCCTCCCTTTTAGGGGGAAATATTCTGCCCTTTTAATATTTCCTAAAATATCTCATTTTTTTTCCAAGAGAGGGGTGGGTGCTAACTTCCTAAAGAAGTCTGTGTACTTTTGTTTTCCTTTCTTTCTTCCTTCGCCTTCCGTTGTCAGCTGAAGTGCTTTTGATCTTTTCACCCTTTTTAATTTTTATTTAGAAATTGGCTCGCTCAGAGGCTGAAATGCACCAAGTAAATGAGATGAAGAGTGGAAAGTGGAGGAGAGAGGTAAAGGAAGAAGAGAGGGATAGGAGAGAGGGCAGGGGGAGGGAACAGGAGGAGAGAAAGGAGGAGTGGAAAGGGGAGAGAAGAGGAGAGAGGAAGGGGAAGTAGAGAAGAGAATAATAACAGAGGGAAGAAAGGAGGTAGGGAGGGGGAGGAGAGTGGGAGAAGAAAGTGATGGATAAGGTACAAATATGGTGTATGGAGAGCAGAAGAGCCAAGAATTGGTTTTGGGGAGTTGTTGGTAAGATGAATTGATGTAAACATTTAATAATACAATATGATATTGGCTATGTAATAGTAGACATTCTAGTAGTCTAATAGTAGACATTTCATAACATTGTATGTTATGAAAGTGTTAATACCACTTTATAATGCCTTGGTAAGGCCACACTTGGAATACTGCATTCAGTTCTGGTCGCCACGATGTAAAAAAGATGTGGAGACTCTAGAAAGAGTGCAGAGAAGAGCAACAAAGATGATTAGGGGACTGGAGGGTAAAAACATATGAAGAACGATTGCAGGAACTGGGTATGTTTAGCTTAAGAGAAAGAAGGACTAGGGGAGACATGATAGCAGTCTTCCAATATCTCAGGGGTTGCCACAAAGAAGAAGGAGTCAAACTATTATCCAAGGCACCTGAGGGTAGAACAAGAAGCAATGGGTGGAAACTAATCAAGGAGAGAAGCAATCTGAAATAAAGGAAAAATTTCCTGACAGTTAGAACAATTAATCAGTGGAACAGCTTGCCTCCAGAAGTTGTGAATGCCCCAACACTGGAAGTCTTTAAGAAGATGTTGGATAGCCATCTGTCTGAAACGGTATAGGGTTTCCTGCCTAGGCAGGGGGTTGGACTAGAAGACCTCCAAGATCCCTTCCAACTCTACTATTGTATTGTATTGAAAATGAAAAAGAAAAAAGAAAGAAATGGCACATGTGGCCATCACAGGCATAGGGTCTTCTCTTTGAGCAGTGGGTTGGGTTGGAAGACACCCCCCCCCCAGGTCCCTTCCAGCTCTATTTTGATTCTCTCTCTTCCAAATGTAATTGCTTTCTCCAGCGAATTTCCCCACACGGCATGGCCAAAATAAGTGAGACGCAGTTTTTGTGATTTTTGCCTTCCAGTGACATGCCTGGCGTTTTGCGTTCCAGTACTTGCTTGTTAGTTCACCTTTGCTGTCCAAGGACTAGGCAGGAGCCTCTCTCCAGCCCCACAGCTCCACGAGTCAATTATATTCCTGTCCTGCTTTTTTAAAGTACAGCTTTTCACAATTGTTGCCATTTTCACAGGTAGGCTGCAGGGAACACAACAGGGGAGACTATAACCTACATTGGTTGCTTTCCCATATTCAGCTCATCTTCATCACGGTTCCCTCTTTTAGGCAGATTTATGCACCTTTTCACCTAATTAGTGGCAAAAAAGAAAACAGATCTCCAAAGAAGATGATGGCTTGGACAGCAGCCAGAACACAGGACAACTCAAAGAAGTAGTTCCAAACGTGCTTTTTTTCAAGAGGCCACTGGATTTTCTGGTTTTTTTCTTTTGAAGACATTTCGCTTCTCATCCAAGAAGCTCCTTCAGCTCTGAGCTGGATGGTGGGGAATGGAAGGATTGATACACCTTGCAGACAGAAGTGGTCATTTGCATCCTTTTAGAGAGTCGTTGAGGCCACTTGGGAGTTTATCTCTGTCCTCAGGGTCACACCTAATGGGTGTGGAGCCTTCTTGGAACTGTTGAAAGGACTGGGTTCAACAGCTTTCAAGAGAGCACGCCCCATTTTGGGCCTGGAAAGCTTCCCGCACAAACCTGGAAGCAAAATGGGGCATGAGGCACTGTGTTGTCATCCCCCCCACACACACACACACCATTTTGGGCCTGGAAAGCCTCCTGCACCAATATGGGTGAAGCCAAAAATGGGTGAGGGGAGGCAGGACGCTTGCGCGGAGGAGCGCAGGGGCTACACATGCATATGCAGGGACAGGGCACACACAGGGGGGGCATGTGTGCATGCATGGGGGCACACGGGGGCATTGCATTATGTTACTTTCGGCCCACGACAACAAAAAGGATAGCCATCCCCCAAACTTTTGGAAGTGTAAAAAAAAAAACACCAGGCACTTTCTATCATATGTGGTGGACGTGCAATGAGGCAAAAAACTATTGGAAAATGATTCAATCATGGTTAGAACAAATGGTGGGAGAACAAATTATGTTTAAACCAGAAACTTTTCTCCTAGGCATAGTACCGGAGGGGTTTAAGAAAGATACACTTTATCTAATTATACATATACTAACTGCAGCGCGCATAACCTATGCATAGTATTGGAAAAAAGAAAATACACCATCAGAGCGAGATATAATCAGGAAAGTGTTGGCCTGTGCAGAAGCAGATAGGCTCACTCTTGAACTTAAAAATAAAGGGGAATCAGAATATTTTGAGGTATGGAACAGATTTTATGATTGGTATAAGACAAGATGACAAGACTGGAACAAATGTATATATTGTGATTGAACAGGAGGATAGACAATGTATTAAGTAGATTAATTGTTAATGGTTGAAACTAGCTGTATATAATGTGAATGTATGATCACTTCGACTCCGCGGTATTGCATTGTTTTAAATGTAAAAATAATTTTAAAAAATATAAAAAAAGGATAGCCATCGCTGCCCTAGACAAATTCTTTTGAACTCCTGGCGATAAATCATGATATCCATTGTACCAATCACACAATAAATAATGCATCGGTGAAGTGACTTCTGGGTAATGTCATGGCAATGAATTTTTTGCTGATGTTACCATGTCTCAGATGGCATTAGCTGGAAATCGCTTCATTGATAAATTACACACAGCCAGGAAAACCCTACAATCTGCGATTAAATAATTAATTTTTAAAAAGAAATAATCGTGTGGACAATCTTGAATAGATGAAATGGGGGGGGGGCAGGGGGAAGGGGCTGATGAATTGAAGTTGGGACTGGCTTCCCATCACCTCAGGCTCAGAAGCAAGTCCCAAAAGTTTGGGAACAATTCTCATGCCAAATTGTCTATCCCTCCCCCCCCCACCCCTCCCAGCAACCTTCAACCCGCAACACACAATTCCCTGCGATTTTGGAGAAAATAGGTTTTATCCTCAAAATAGGGATAGCAGCATTTTTAATAGAATTGGAAATCTATTAATAATTTCTACATTCTGGAGTCAAGAAATTCCAAAATCAGTTTTCCACTTAACCAGGGGCAGGACGGATGATCTCAGGACAGGTACAGAATAGGAAGAGAAAGAGGAAGAGGAGGAGGAGGAAGAGGAATAGAATGGAACAGAACAGAACAGAACAGAATAACAGAGTTGGAAGGGACCTTGGAAGACAGCTTCTGGATGCAAGATGTTCCACTGATTAATTGTTCCCACTGTCCAGGAAATTTCTCCTTAGTTCTAAGTTGCTTCTTTCCTTGATTAGTTTTCACCCATTGCTTCTTTTCCTACTCTCAGGTGCTTTGGAGAATAGCTTGACTCCCTCTTCTTTGTGGCAGCCCCTCAAATGTTGGAAGACTGCTATCATGTCTCCCCTAGTCCTTCTCTTCATTAAACTAGACATACCCAGTTCCTGCAACCGTTCTTCGTACATTTTAGCCTCCAGTCCCCTAATCCTCTTTTTGGCTCTTCCTTTTTACCGCAGTTTTGCCAAAAGTGAGCCCTTTACATTCGGTTTTCCACAAAACCGCACGGCCCTGAATCATGGGCTCACTTAACGGCTGTGGCATTCGTTAAAATGCCCAGCATGTTCTCTTTATGTCTAACACGTTTGCTTAGCTTAACTTTGAAAAATGTCATGAAATCGGTTTAGTCATGGAAACCGACCCATTTTTCAACTGTTACGACTTAGGATTGCCATGAGGAGGCTTCATTACAGTCGTAACTCGAGGACTACCCGTATAGAGAGATTTCACCTCGAGTCCTTGCATAAATCCAACAACACGTTGCAAAATAACTTTCTTGGAATGCGGACTCCAAAACTCTGAGGGTATAATATCAAAGTACATAAAGTGTTATTGAAATGTTAATCTGTCTTATTATACAAGCTGGCTAATGGGTTGAAATATTTACATGCATATGGAAGAGTGATATAAATCAATGTTGATGGAAATCAATTCAGCGACTGCCTAATGCATTAAAACCTTGCCCCCTCGCTCCCTTTTCTTCCAGCCTTGCATAATCATTCAGATCTTTTTACACACACACACACACACACACACACACATATGTAACACACATACATACATATATATATATATATATATATATATATATATATATATATATATATATATATATGTTACATATATACACACACACACACATATATACATATACATATACATATACATATACATATACATATACATATACATATACATATACATATACATATACATATACATATACATATACATATACATATACATATACATATACATATACATATACATATACATATACATATACATATACATATACATATACATATACATATACATATACATATACATATACATATACATATACATATACATATACATATATATATATATATATATATATATATATATATATATATAGTGTCACAACCCCTGGTATGCCCAAATATGGGAGGGAACACACTGCTTCTCCTTTCTGTCCTTCGGCTCAATCCAGGAGACCATCCAGGCAGAAAACCATATTTTTAATGTTGTCTTTGTTACATTTGTGTTGTAAGACTATATATATGGCTAGTAAAACTGTGCGAGTAAAATAGCTTGGCTAGAACTAACTTTTGAGGTCAGATAGTAGTCTTAACCTGGTCAGCTGCCTATAGGAGTCGCGTTTTGCAAAGACCCCAGTCTAAATTGGTCATTAACTCCCTTTAAGGGCTAATGAACAGGAAGCCATTTGCCAGTGAAAAACCCATTATAAACCTATAGTTCACGATACTGTCAGTTTTAAAGCAAGCTCAGCTAAATGGTTTGGGAGAAAGTGTTATTCTCCGTCCTTTGGGGGCTGTATGTCTTCCTCAAGGCCCTGATCCCACATTCCTCAACTGTTCCAATATGCAGCATTTTTTTAAAAAAAATTGTTTGTCAAACATGTAGAAGATGACAGGTGTAAGTATAAATATGGACATGAACAAGGGAAATGAGTACGTCTACAAGAAAATAGCAACTCAGACATGACCAAGGACCGTAGACTTCTCCTCCCAACCATCATCTAGCACTGATGATGTTACCTAGTTGGGTCATGAAACATCTGCAAGAAAACCACCAAGCTCGGAGAGCACCAAGAACCCCACAGTTCAACCCTGAGCACAAATATTCTCTTCTATATTGAGATAAAGGACTCCCTCCCGCTCCAAAACATATCTCTGCTTACAATTTGTTTCTAAATCAGCCTTCCACACCCGAGGCCTTCCCAGTAGCTTTACTTCACCTTCCCTAATTGTTGGGTTTGGATTTTAGGTAATCAACATATCTAGAGAAGCACCTATTTTTTGCAACTAGGGGCTCTGCAGTTGTGCTAAAGGATACGCCTTTGCTTGCTGGAGAAACATGACTTGGCAATTGCTGGAAGGTGTTGGGTTCAATTCCAAGTGGGAAGAAATGCACTGCAAACATGGAGACTGCTTGGAAAGATGGTTTAATGGTGGACAGGATCACATGGTTTGAGTTTCTGGGTGTTGTGGCCCATCAGCGGCCAGTGGAGCTGGCAGCAGAGAAGGACAGTGAGGAGGTTGGGGAGGAACATGGGCCAGTCCTGGAGGCTAGGGAAGGCTTGGACGAGGGCTCTGAGTCGAAGGCAGAGACGGGGCCGAGGTCATCTGGCAGTGATCAGGTGCCTACCGTGCTAGACAGCAGTGAGGCAGAGGAACAGCTGGAGCCTGTTCCCAGTGCAGAGCTGCCAGAAGAAAAGAACAGCTCAGAAATCAGGGTCGACTTGGGAGTAAAGTCAGAGGTGGACGGTGATTGGCCCCTCCCATAGGAAATAAAAGAGGAGCGAAAGGGGAGGGGGCTTTTGCAGGAAACCATTCATTCGTTCGGTCGTTCGATTCATTTCAGGAGTGTAAAGATCTGTCCGTGAATCTGAGAAACTGTGCCCAGTCTTTCCTTGCACAGCGCCTCATTGGGAAAAATATTTACATGGCAACTTTCCAAGCTAGATAAGGTCTGTGGTCAAAGATATTCCTTTGAAAGACTTTTTTGCCAGGCCTTGCTGAATGTGAATGAGAGGAATTCACATTCGTTTAATAAAAAGGGGTTTTGTTGGTACCAGGACTCTGTCTTGTGCTTTTTTGGGGAAGCCTCGGTCTGAACGCTGGGCAAAAAAAGGGCAGAGATGCTGAGAGTCCCTGGGTTTTATGCCCTCTGTGAGCTTTTGAATTTGAGCTTGTATTCTGGTCGGTTGTCAGACTCCCATGGAGCAATGCAGGATCAACTCTGTAGGTTGTTTTTTGAGTCCCAAAAAACAACCTACAGTCACCACATTTGCTGGGTGATGTTGTAATGAAAAGGCTTTGGGATTCCTATTATGGCTCTGTCTGAAGGAGGTAGATCTTCGTTATGTAGAATAGACTGGCCCAGGCCTTAATGGCCCATTGACAAAGGTGTGTGGGGAGGAATGAATTACTGCCTCCCCCTTTTAGGGGGAAATATTCTGCCCTTTTAATATTTCCTAAAATATCTCGTTTTCCTAGGAGAGGGGTGGGTGCCAACTCCCTACACTGGTTTTGATTGCATTTGGAAGCCAGGCAGAGTTATATACCTGATTGGTACTTCGATGGGGAAGCATTAAGAAATTCTTTAGGCTGGCTGGGGGGAAAACAATTCCCAAAAGAGTCAGTGAGAGGCACATCATTTTGGAGGCTGTTTCTAAGAAATCAGCATTTCCATGAATCTCTCTGTGAAACCACTTGGAGTTCAGCATGGAGCAATCAGACCTGTTGAAGGAATGCTGCTTCTTGGTGTCAGGATAAACCTTAACTGTAGGGAAAGCAGGAAGAAGCCTAATGTCCATCTGATTATCTGGTTAATTATCCTTATCAGGCTGTTGCAAGATAACAACTGAAAATATGTCGTAAGGCACAAGGCTTGCAGTTACCTAAACCTCACGATTTCAAGACATAAAGCCATAAGTAGCTCTTGGCTCAAGACCACAATGGAGCCCAAGGTTTCTATTGCTAAGCGAGACAGTGGTTGAGTGAATTTGTTGTCCCATTTTACGATCTTTCTGGCCACCGTTGTTAAGTGAATAGCTCCAGCTGTTAAGGGAATCTGGCTTCTTCATTCTTCTGACCCAGAGCATGAAGCACACTCCTTGTCCCGACAAAAAAAACCCCTAAAGCTAAAAACAAGGGAATATAGGACAGGAAACGGCTGGGGCGGGAGGGGGCGTCCTGCCCCATACATCCCTGCGACCAATTCGCTCGCACAGAGAGGGACTTCTCCAGGTGCCGTCCACCAAACAGTGTCGGGGGGCGGCGCCTAGGAGCAGAGCCTTCTCTGTGGCGGGCCCAGCCCTGTGGAATGACCTCCCCCCTGATATCAGGATTACCTCTGACCTCCGCTCCTTCCGTGTAAAGCTCAAGACCCACCTCTTCCAATTAGCAGGCCTGGCTCAACTATAGTTTTATCCTATTGCTCCTGACGGGTTTTTAAATTTTGTAATTTTGTAATTTTTAACTGAGGGTGTTTTAAATAGCTATTTTAATTGTATTTTATATAAATTTTATGAGTGTTACCTCCTCCAGGTACATGTATGTGTATGTGTTTATTTGTCTTTGTATATGTATTGTATATATATGTATATTGCATGTGTTTTATTGTATGCCGCCCCGAGTCCTTTTGGAGAGGGTGCGGCTAACAAATTAAATTTCATTCATTCATTCATTCATTCATTCATTCATTCATTCATTCATTCATTCATTGCCAACCAGAGGTGGCATTTGCCAGTTCTCCGAACTACTCAAAATTTCCGCTACCGGTTTGCCCAAACCAGTCCAAACTGGCTGAATTGAACCTGAAAAGAAATGTTCTAAACGTGATTGGTGGTTCATCGTAAAACACACTCTCTTTCCTTGGAGTGATTTAAACAGAAGCTCTACGCCATTGTGTCTTGCAAATATTCCACAGAGAAGAGAATCGCACCAGATGTCCACTCCGTTTCATTCTCCTAGCGCTCAAGAAGCAGAAAATAAGAAAACCCTCAGAGAACTGCGGTTATTCAGGATAGATGATATGAGTTGAGAGCATCGATAATCTTGTTTAGCATAATTCTAAGTTCCCGTTCCAGCAGCTTCCTATCAAATAACTAACCCTGCAGTAAGATCCTTTTCTTAGTATGGCACAGTATTTCTTCTGCATGCAACATGACAAGGGAACCGTTCTTGTCTGGCTGACCAACCGCACTCAACGTGTAGTCCTCAATGGAACTGCATCTACATGGAGGGAAGTATGCAGTGGAGTACCCCAAGGCTCTGTTTTAGGCCCAGTACTCTTCAACATCTTCATCAATGATTTGGAGGAGGGGATAAATGGGGAACTCATCAAATTTGCAGATGACACCAAGCTGGCAGGAATAGCCAACACTCCAGAAGACAGGCTTAAGATACAGAAGGATCTTGACAAACTTGAACATTGGGCACTATCTAATAAAATGAAATTCAATGGTGAAAAGAGTAAGGTTCTACATTTAGGCAACAAAAACGGAATGCACAGGTACAGTATAGGTGGTACCGTGCTCAATAGTAGTAACTGTGAGAGGGATCTTGGAGTTCTAGTGGACAATCATTTAAATATGAGCCAGCAGTGTGCAGCAGCTGCCAAAAAAGCCAACACAGTTCTAGGCTGCATCAACAGAGGGACGGAATCAAGATCACGTGAAGCGTTAATACCACTTTATAAGGCCTTGGTAAGGCCACACTTGGAATACTGCATTCAGTTCTGGTCGCCACGATGTAAAAAAGATGTGGAGACTCTAGAAAGAGTGCAGAGAAGAGCAACAAAGATGATTAGGGGACTGGAGACTAAAACATATGAAGAACGGTTGCAGGAACTGGGTATGTCTAGTTTAATAGAAAGAAGGACTAGGGGAGACATGATAGCAGTCTTCCAATATCTCAGGGGTTGCCACAAAGAAGAGGGAGTCAAGCTATTCTCCAAGGCACCTGAGGACAGAACAAGAAGCAATGGGTGGAAACTAATCAAGGAGAGAAGCAACTTAGAACTGAGGAGAAACTTCCTGACAGTTAGAACAATTAATCAGTGGAACAGTTTGCCTCCAGAAGTTGGGAATGCCCCAACACTGGAAGTCTTTAAGAAGATGTTGGATAGCCATTTGTCTGGAACGGTATAGGGTTTCCTGCCTAGGCAGGGGGTTGGACTAGAAGACCTCCAAGGTCCCTTCCAACTCTACTATTGTATTGTATTGTATTGTATTGTATTGTATTGTATTGTGATGGACGTTGACTGACATTCGATTGTTAGGGATAAAGGCAGCATTTTTGAAGGTCAAGCCTTCCAGGATTTAACCGTCTTCAAAAGTCTGTCTTTTTAGAGAGCAACTTACAAACAACACTTTATACCGTTCAAAGATACAACTGAAAAACGTGCTTTATGACCGTTTTTCAAACTCATGACCCTTACAGCATAGTCAGGTGATCAAAATTCAGACGCTCGGCAACCAACTCATATTTATGACGGTTGCAGTGTCCCGGGGTCATACGATCCCCTTTGGTGACCCTCTGACAAGCAAAGTTAATGAGGAAGCGAGGTTCATTTAACAACCGTGTCATTAACTCAACAGCTTGGGTGATTCACTTAACGACTGTGACAAGAAAGGTGGTAAAATGGGGTAAAAGCAGCGGTGGTTTTCACGTTTGGTTACCAACCGGTTCAACCCGCAGACGCCCGCTCACTTCCACACATGCGCCTGGCCTCAAAAACATGCCTAAATAGGATGGCATGGAGCCAAGGCGGGTGACTGGGCCTACATGTGATTTCCGCGACCAGTTTGGGCTAACCGGTGTGAACCGGCTGAATACCACCTCTGAGTAAAAGTCACTTAACAACTGTCTCACTTAGCGTCAGATCCGTTGGGCTCAATTGTGGTCATATATCAAGAGCTATCTGTACTGCAAATTAGTCAGCCATGGTAAAAGTTCAAGAGGAACCATTGTCTGGAATAGATTTGGGTTTTGTAGCCTCTCTTTCAGCAAATATCTACCAGCAAACTGGAGTTGGAGTTCAGAGTATGAAGATTATCTTTTTTATATATATATTATGGAGGTATATTGTACATTTTTATCTACATGAGGATTAAGAAGGAAATTTCTGGATTTTTTTGTTTGTTTGTTTCCTGTTTCCTGAGTGCAATCCACATAATAGTTTTGCAATTTGTAAATGGACTCTTAGTTTTCGTCATGTTGGTTTTTCAAATACTGCCGCCTGCACTGGTCTGTCTTTGTCTTTTTAATGTGTTTTGAAAAACACTGTTCCTTTTTAAAATCTCAGTATTGTTTTCATTAGTGCTTTGATGGCGGCTACAGTTAAGAAAGCTGAACTGCGCTTTTTCAAAGGAACGCACGTGTTAAATCAGTAGTCATTTCACAAAAGATTTGCTTTAAGATTTCCACAAATGATTTGTTCTCTTCTCTAAAAAAAACCCTCCTTCTTTTGGCCTTCTTTTTTCCCTTTCTTCTTCTTCTTCTTCTTTTTAATCTATTCATTTCACTTCATTAATTCATTAATTTTTCCAAAGTATATTCAGTATGCTGATAGTCCCAGTCTTTTGATATGTTTTATAGTTATTTTGTTATTTAGTTATTTTTCTATTATATTACATTATATTACATTATATTAGATTAGACTAGACTAGACTATATTATATTATATTATATTATATTATATTATATTATATTATATTATATTATATTATATTATATTATATTATATTATATTATATTATATTATATTATATTATATTATATTATATTATATTATATTATATTATATTATATTATATTATATTATATTTATTATATTATTATATTTATTATATTATGTTATTTTTATTATATTATATTATATTTATTATATTATAATAAAGGTGGTGAACATATTTAGCATTCCTTCCAGTGTCACTCAGCTGGCTTTCATGGGTGGGACTAGAACTCTCAATCTCTTGGTGATTGGCCCAGTGTCACTCAAGCTGGCTTTCATGGGTGGGACTAGAACTCTCAATCTCTTGGTGATTGGCCCAGCGTCACTCAAGCTGGCTTTCATGGGTGGGACTAGAACTCTCAATCTCTTGGTGATTGGCCCAGCGTCACTCAGCTGGCTTTCATGGGTGGGACTAGAACTCTCAATCTCTTGGTGATTGGCCCAGTGTCACTCAGCTGGCTTTCATGGGTGGGACTAGAACTCTCAATCTCTTGGTGATTGGCCCAGCGTCACTCATCCGGCTTTCATGCCTAAGGCAGGACTAGAACTCTCAGTCTCCTTTTGATTGGCCCAAAGTCATCAGTCATTTTTTGCAACAGCATCATAACTTCCAACAGTCCCCAAATGACTTGGTTACATGTTCAGTATATATAAGGTGACCAACCGTCCTCCTTTAGGGAGGACAGTCCTTCTTTTGTAAGTTCTGTCCTCCCTCGAAAAGTGTCCTCCTATATGTCCTCCTTTTTGATATTTGAAGGCTAATCTGTTGCGCGTTATGTGGCGTATTTTATTAAACAGTTTTTAATGGTGGTTTTTTTTTTACTTCATCTCAAGTATATTGAACAGATATTGAATCTTGTGTTGAATTTTTATCTAAAGAAATGCTAGACATTAAAATAGACGACAATTGTCTCTTTGAAGAAATTAGAAGACTGAATGTATATTTAAATTCTGAAAAATTAATACAATGGGAAAATCAACATGTTGACATTGATAAAAGATGGGTGGATATTTTCAGCCATTTCAAAAATGAACATATTCCATGTGAACATTTATTTATACTTGTTCAATTTACGTTGTGCTGCCCTGGAACTAATGCAGCAGTTGAAAGAATTTTTTTCAATTGCCAATGATTTTTCAACAAGTGAGAAATCGACATTGAATGTTGATACTCTAGCTGCAGCACTTGCCGTAAAATTCAATATGAAGGATATTTCTTGTTCAGATATTTCCAATATATTCTTAGAAGATGATACATTGACAAAAAATATTAATTCAATGGAAAAGTACTCATTTAAATAATAATTAACAGGCATGTAAGCATAATTACAATATAAAATGTTGCAAATGTTTTTATTATGCATATATCATATTTTAGTGTATTATTGTTGCAATGAATGAAATATTTCTTTTATTTACGATATATTTTTTCCAATTTATTTGTCCTCCTTTTCAATGTAAAAAAGTTGGTCACCTTAGTATATAAACAGAGACCAAAGCCCTCTTCCCTTCCAGCACTGATGGTGTTACGTAGCTGGGTAGTTAAACGTCTGCAAGAAAACAGCCAAGCTCAGACAGCACGAAAGATGGTTAAACCTATTGTAAATGGTGACTGTCCCTGAAACACGGAGAGCTTTAGTATGTCCAATCTATAAAATTCTAATCAAATGCACCTCAAATGTTCAGATTCACCCACAGGCCCTAGAATTGAGTTTCTGGTCCACAAGTCTCCCTTCTGGCAAATAATCCATCTCTCCTTGGCTGGAAAAAAAAGAGACATTAGGATTTTATGAGCAATAAAACCGGCTCCTGTAGGTCTGGAATCTTGAAATCCTGCCAACTCGGGGAGAAAAAGATTTCTTTTCCCTGACTTTTTCACAATTGCCTTCGGAAGTTGTGGGAGCTTCATTCCTGGAGGCTTTTAAGAAGAGACAGGACTGCCATCTGTCAGAAATGGCGTAGGGTATCCTGCTTGGGCAGGGGGTTGGACTAGATGACCAGCAAGGTCCCTTCCAACTCTGATAATCTGTTAATTGCCCATCCCTGGTTTTTTTTTGGGGGGGGGGAGAGATAAAAACAAAGCATGCCTTAGATTGCCCAATGATGAATGACTATAGATAGTCCTCGACTTACGACAGTTCATTTAGTGGCCGTTCAAAGCTACAAGGGCAGTGAAAAAAGTGATTTCGGTCCGTTTTTTCATGCTTATGTCCATTGCTGAATCCCCATGGTCATGGGATCAAAATTCAGGTGCTTGGCAACTGGTTCGTACTTATGACGGTAGCAGGGTCTCAGAGTCACATGATAACATTTTGTGACCGTGACGTGATCGAAAGCCAAATTCACTTAAAAACCATGCTACTAATTCAACCACTTAATAAATATGACATTGGTTTTTAAACTGTATTTTATTCCAATTTCATTTCAAATCATATTTTGTTCCAATTCCATTTTAAATAGTTTTTATGGAATTTTGGTCCTCATTTGTGCCTGAAACTCTGCAATTTGATATGGCCCATGGACTAATCAATAAAGTCAACCAACCAACCTACCTACCAAGAAACTAACCAACTAACAAACTTAGCAAATGTGTCCAGAAAAGATGTCAAATAAGGCAAAACTCACATTGCCTTGCTTAACTACAGAAATGTTGGATCAATTGAGGTCATAAACCAAGGACTACCTATATTCTGCAGAGATTTGCAATGTTTACTAACTTTTAGGTGGTGGAAACACATTAGATTTCCAAATACAACAACTTTCTTTTTTGCTTGCCACGTTTATTGCTCTTGCTTGCCTCTTGGAGCTCTATGGATAATCCTGTAGTTGTCTCTCTCTGTGTGTGTCTCTGTCTCTGTCTCTCTCTGTCTCTCTGTCTCTCTGTCTCTGTCTCTCTGTCTCTCTCTCTCTGTCTCTCTCTCTCTGTCTCTCTGTCTCTCTGTCTCTCTCTCTGTTTCTCTATTTGTCCCCCCTCTCTGTGTGTCTCTCTGTCTCTCTCTCTGTCTGTTTGTCTGTCTCTGTCTCTCTCTCTGTTTCTCTCTCTCTGTCTCTGTCTCTTTCTCTCTCTCTTTTAGTGTTATCCATGCAGCATTAAGTGATATTAACACACATACAATTTAAAAAAGAGAGAATAATGAGAGGCTTGCCCAAAGAATACAGATGTCAGCAGCTGCATGACATGACAGGAAGATAGATGTCTATAGGACATACCCTCATAAAACTTTCAGGATATATTTTGCTCTGGGTAGTTCTGTGCAATACCGACCATTGATTTTTATTTCCGTCTGTTATATTTTATGTAAGGAAAGCTTGAATGGTGACAAGAGCCACCATGTAGTATCTGCTTGGTAACGTTTTACATATGTATATGCCTTTAGTTCTAGTCTGGGGGAAAAAAGCAAAAGAGGGAACTGGGTCACTTCCTGCAAGATTGAGCAAACTGTTATTTAATCAAAGGGAAGGATTATGATATTTAGAATAAGCTTTTGCCTAGGAATCTGAAGAGCATAATTTACATTGAATATTTCAATCGAGTTACTCCTGCAATTTAAAACAAAATGTTGGGGCACGCTGAAATATGTCATGCTTTTAACTGAATGAACAATCGGGCTTTTGGATTATTTAGATCAGGGGTGTCAAACTCAAGGCCCACAAGATTTATTTTTTATTTATTTTATTTAGTTTGTCGTACATGTACGAGACAGCAGGTATCAGTATAAACATGGACATGAACACAGGAAATGGGTACGAATAAATGGGGACAGTAGGACAGGGACGGTAGGCACACTGGTGCGCTTATGCATGCCCCCTTTACGGACCTCTTAGGAATGGAGTGAGCTCAACAATAGACAGTCTTTGGTTAAAATTCAGGGGGTTTGAGGATGTATAACAACAGAGTCAGGTAGAGCATTCCAGGCATTGACCACTCTGTTGCTGAAGTCTTATTTTCTGCAATCGAGTTTGGAGCGGTTTACTTTGAGTTTGTATCTATTGTTTGCCCGCATATTATTGCGGTGAAGCTGAAGTAGTCGTCGACAGGTAGGATGTTGCAGCAGACAATGTTGTGTACTATGCTTAGATCGGACCGCAGGCAGCGTAGTTCCAGATTGTCCAAGCCCAAAATTTGACGCCTGGTGGCATAAGGGATTCTGTTGGGAGAAGAGGAGTTGAGGTCTCTTCTCGTGAAATACCTCTGGACTTGCTCGATTGTATTCATGTCCAATATACAGTGCGGATTCCAGGCAGACGAGCTGTATTCGAGAATTGGTCTGGCAAAGGTTTTGTATGCCCCAGTTAGCAGTACAATGTGGGCAGAGAAGAAGCTTCGCAAAATTAGATTAACAACTCTTAATGCCTTTTTGGCGATGCTGTTACAGTGAGCTCTGGAGCTTAGATCATTTGAGATGAGTACTCCTAGCTCCTTGACAGAGTGAGGGTCGTCTACGAGGTCGTATCCGCCCAGATTGTATTTGCTGTTCTGATTTTTGATGCTTAGATGCTTCTGGCCTGGAAACAACGAAGGAATGGCCCGCAGAGGCTCTAACAGCGAAAACGGAGGTCAGGAGAGCCGTGTGCAATATATACAGTATATTGTACGACAAAGGTTGTAGAAAAAAGACTCAAGATTGGTTATAAAATGCCAGCCGACAGAGCTTGTCTCCCAGGCCATTAAGGGTCTCCTGTAGAACCTTAACCGCCTTTAATATTTTCTGCTGCCATCTTGCCATCTTCTACACTGACTTCTAAAGATGTTTGTGAAGTTCTTTTTCCTCTCCTCCAGCTTCCAAAATTCCAAATTATGCAGTCTTCTTTACAAGTAGCACTGATGTATTTAGGAACCTATTGTTCCCCTGCTTTTTTTTTTTTTTAAAAAATCAGATTTTACGGAATGAAATTGCGCGTACTTTCTCCGCATTTCTAATCTGCAGGTGCACATCAACGATTTTTTTTTGGGGGGGGGAATGGCTCCTTACGATGATACATGGGTTGCACCAATCGTAGTTTTGATGAGGGTATATTTGTTCTACCCTGTCACAATTCTGTCATGTGCTAACCGTTGGCTTAAGGATGCATACTTACCTTTTTATAATTTTACCCAGAGTGTGAAATTATTTCTACTTAGGGGGATCCAATTCCGGGAGAACATACGGGAGGAAAAAAATATTAAGAATTTTAAGAGTTTTTAAAAAGAGATTGGATAACCATTTGTCTCAAACGGGGATAGGAATTCCTGCTTGATCAGAGGGTTGGACTAGAAGACCTCCAAGGTCCCTTCCAACTCTGTTATTCTGTTACAATGGAGATCCCACCTTCTTTGGCTTAATGGAACTAAGTGATTTCAACTTCTCTGACTTAGGGATATAGTGGATATGTCTTATGTAGTTGTGTCTTATGGATGCTATTTATATTTAAATGATATTACTTCCTGGATTATTTTCCCATTAGACATATTTTATTTTATTTATTTATTATTGGGGTGTGTGTGTGTGTTACAGTGGTGGGTTTCAGCCAGTACGGCCTGGTACAGGTGTACTGGCAGTAGCCAGGAGCGGGCGGCCACCGTACCAGTATGGTCGCTCGTTTGGCGCACTCTCCCGCCCGCATTCCATAGCTGTTTTTAAGTCAACCAGGCCAATTGCGCATGCGTGCACAGCGTGTGGCACCTGTGTGGCCTCCGCCGAGCAGCTGTCTGACAAGCAGCAGGGGTGGTGGAGGAAGCATGCGCGACCAGGACGCCCAACCCCCTGCGCAGCGTACTGGTCGCGACGGGGAGAGGAACCCACCACGTGGGTGTTATCCCACTTTTATTATGTTTACAAGTAACTCAATGTGGGAAATGTATCCAATGCTCCTTCCTCGTCTTATTTTCCCCACGAAAATAACTCTGTGAGGTGGGTTGGGCTGAGGGAGAAGGACCGGCATCAGGATGTCAAAACTTTTGTGAACATCTGTGTTCTTGAGTTTCCTTCCTTATTCTTGAATGATTGTTAATGAATTTCCTATGGTTGCAGAACAATGCTTTCCCTAAAAGTCTTTGGGAATCGTGCCCAATATTCCAGCTGTGCTGAATAGGGAGCAATAAAATAAAATAAAAATCTGAAGGCTGATATGGGGAAACTATTAATTAACATGACAGGGGGAACGTTGCCGAACTGGACTGTGTTGTCATTAGATATTAGGAAAGGCAATTAGCCTTAAGGGGAAAAGGCACCACTGGGTGATAAAATGATATGTTAAATGCTGTGCATAAATGCCGATTTGGCTTCCGTCTGATTGTGGGAAGAATAAAGGGTGGGGGATGACATGGAAACAAGCCATGAACAGTCAATCCTAATTGTCACCGAACACCTGCGTGGAAATGGGAGAAACCTGTCAAATCAGTGTGCTCCTTCCAATGTTCAAGAAAATATGGAAATGATCCCTGAATTATAATCAAAACGATTGGCAGAGAGGAGGAAAAAAGATAATGACAAGCCTGATGAAAGGAGGGCTTTCTAATCTACTCATCCCCCGGTGCTTTTCTGGGTTTCATATTCATAACAAGTTGATCAAGGATGGATCATGAGCGAGAGAAATTCAAATTCCGAATAGAGCTGGAAGGGACCATTTTTCAGTTACTGTTGTAACTCTGAACGGTCCTTAAGTGAACTGCTGTAAGTCGAGGACTACCTGTGCATAAGAATTTAGTCCACTAATGGTTAGAACTAAATTGGGGCTAGATAAGGGTCAATTCATATAAGGGAATTCAAACGAACTCTTTTAGCAATGCAAGAATACTAAACCGATGACGCATTTAACTCCTCCTTCCAGCATTGCCTTCTCTTCTCCCACACATACAGTACACACCCCTCAAGATCCATAACATCTTATTTACTAGTTCCCAGGTGGGACATGGTAGCTGAGTGGCTAAGACACTGAGCTCATCGATCAGAAAAGTCAGCAGTTTGGCGGTTCGAATCCCTAGTAACTGAATGAGCTCCCGTTACTTGTCCCAGCTTCTGCCAACCTAGCAGTTCGAAAGCATGTAAAAATTCCAAGTAGAAATATAGGGACCCCCTTTGGTGGGAAGGGAACAGCGTTCTGTGCACCTTCGGCGTTTAGTCATGCCAGCCACATGACCACGGAGACGTCTTCGGACAGGGCTGGCTCTTTGGCTTTGAAACAGAGATGAGCACTGCCCCCTAGAATCTGGAACGACTAGCACAGATGTGCAAGAGGAACCTTTACCTTTACTTTTTAAGGGTCAATTCAAATAAGGGGATTCAAATGAGGCCGAACGTGGATCTCTTGTAACAATGCAAGGATTCTAAACTGATGATGCGTTTAACCCCTCCTTCTAGCTTTGCCTGCCCCCAGTAGACACACCTCAAGATCCATAACACCTTATTTACTTGTTCCCAGGAGAAGGTAAGCAGTCTGGGGGAGATTCTCACATTCTATAGAAGTCAATAAAGTTCCTTTCTTTAGCTATTTGCGCCTGATATCTACGGAGATTCCATGCTAGCACTTGCCCCAGCCCCCAAGAGCACTCTATAAGCCTCCTAAAGGCTATGCATGGCAGTTTTTTTTATCAAAAAAGGGCCCTATGTTTTGCTCGTTTTTTGGGGGGGGGCTCACTCCCCCAGAGCACTCTACAAGCCTCCTAAAGGCAATTCATGCCCTTTGGGTGGGGGGAGAGAAATGGTCCCGTTTTCATGAAAAATGAGCTGTTTTAGGGAGGTCGGCAGAGCGGAAAAACTTTTTTGTTTTATTTGCCTCTTCAAAATCTTGGTGCGTCTTATACTCCAAAAAATATGGTATATCTCTATCTCTATAGCTATCTACTTACCTACACACACACACACACACACACACACACACACACACACAAATCCCAGTATGTAAATTTGTTCTTGGAACATCCCCAACTAGTCTGACTTTGTTTGGGTTGACACCGACTTCCTTGCCAGCAGTTACATTTGCATACTAATTCGCCTCTCCTCTATTCATTGGGAAATGGATGATTAATCAGTCACCTGGTACCTAACGTAAATGCAAACGAGGAAATTGCCGCCCCGCCACGGTCAGCGCTCGCGAAGGCCTTGGAAATGGGCTTCCCTCCAATCTAATCACATTGCGTGTCAAAAGAACCGGATTGCGTAGAGTCTCCCTTTCCCCGTGCCAAATTTGAACATTCTCTTAAGTGACGGGTGGTATTGCAGAAGACAAAAGCAAGGGGGAATCTTTCTGAACCGACGTGCACATCTGGAATTTGGAGATTTCACTCCTGGTTAATTCTCGCAAGTGTCGGCAGGGTCGATGTTTGATGAGTGTTAAAAAAAAAGAACATTTTGGCATCTGAAAAGATTTAACAGATTAACAGTGTTGGAAGGGACCTTGTAGGTCGTCTAGTCCAACCCCCCAGCTCAAGCAGGAGACCCTACACCATTTCTGACAAAGGGCAGTCCAATCTCTTCTTGAAAGTCTCAAGTGACAAAGCTCCCACAACTTCTGACCGCAACTTCTGTTTCTTTGATTGATCAGGACATTTCTCCTTATTTCCAGGTTGAATCTATCAGTTTCCATCCATTGTTCCTTGTCTGGCCTTTGGGTGCTTTGGAAAATAGCTTGACCCCCTCTCCTCTCTGGGGCAGCCCCTCAAATATTGGAACCCTGATATCCTCTCTCCCCTGGTCCTTCTCTTCACTAGACTAGCCATGCCCAGTTCCTGCAACTGTTTGTCGTATTTTTTAGCCTCCAGTCCCCTAATCATATTAGATTAACTGATTAACAGAGTTGGAAGGGACATGGTAGGTCATCTAGTCCATCCCCTGCCAAAGCAGGAGACCCTGTCCATTTTTGGAAGATGGCAGTCCAGTCTCTTCTTGATGAAGCTCCCACAATGTCCGAAGGCAACTTCTGTTCCTTTGGTTGATTGTTCTCACTGTCAGAAAGTGCCTCCTAATTTCCAGGTTGAATCTCTCCTTGTCCAATTTCCATCCATTATTCCTTGTCTGGCCTTCAAGTGCCTTGGAAAATAGCTTGACCCCCTCCTGTCTGTGGCAGCCCCTCTAATAATGGAAGACTGCTATCATGTTATAAGGGAATAAATGGATGAGGGAATAAATGGGCAACTCATCAAATTTGCAGATGACACCAAGCTGGCAGGAATAGCCAACACTCCAGAAGATAAGCTAAAGATACAGAAGGATCTTGGCAAACCTGAACATTGGGCACTATCTAATAAAATGAAATTCAGTGGTGAAAAGAGTAAGGTTCTACATTTAGGCCACAAAAACGGAATGCACAGGTACAGTATAGGTGGTACCTTGCTCAACAGTAGTAACTGTGAAAGGGATCTTGGAGTCCTAGTGGACAACCATTTAAATAGGAGCCAGCCGTATGCAGCAGCTGCCAAAAAAGCCAACACGGTTCTAGGCTGCATCAACAGAGGGATAGAATCAAGATCACATGAAGGGTTAATATCACTTTATAATGCCTTGGTAAGGCCACACTTGGAATACTGCATTCAGTTCTGGTCGCCACGATGTAGAAAAGATGTGGAGACTCTAGAAAAAATGCAGAGAAGAGCAACAAAGATGATTAGGCTAAAACATATGAAGAACAGTTGCAGGAACTGGGTATGTTTAGCTTAAGAGAAAGAAGGACTAGGGGAGACATGATAGCAGTGTTCCAATATCTCAGAGGTTGCCACAAAGAAGAGGGAGTCAAACTATTTTCCAAGGCACCTGAGGGTAGAACAAGAAGCAATGGGTAGAAACTAATCAAGGAGAGAAGCAACTTAGAACTGAGGAGAAATTTCCTGACAGTGAGAACAATTAATCAGTGGAACAGCTTGCCACTAGAAGTTGTGAATGCCCCAACACTGGAAGAAGATGTTGGATAGCCATTTGTCTGAAACGGTATAGGGTTTCCTGCCTAGGCAGGGGGTTGGACTAGAAGACCTCCAAGGTCCCTTCCAACTCTACTATTGTATTGTATTGTATTGTATGTCTCCCCTGGTTCAGTGCATTAACCTTCCTTGTTTCTAGCTCACCCCACCCTAAAAACCTGAGACAGACTGTCTTTGAAAGGCCTATACATACACAAATGTAAAACATGCACACACAGAAACACAAAATAAACTGAGGGGGGGGAGAGAAAAAGCACGCTTAGATAGCCTGCCTGCTTGCCTTCTCACAAAACGCCATGGCAAACCGCTTTGAGGGCCAATGTTCATTCCTGCTCTCTCCCACCGCGTCCTTCATAATAGAAGGCGGTGGACGTGCTGCGTTTAGCAGAAGCTGGATGGCTCTTGAGTATAGACTATATTGCGTGCCGGGACCAGGCCTGCAAAATCGATTTCCTTACAACTACATCGTAAACTCGACAAACGAGGACAGGCTGTCAGGTTCCTGAAATGGCTGCAGAGCATCAGCGTAATTAACTGGGCATAAGAGACGTTGCACACGCGCGGGGCTGTCTATCGTCTCCGGCCAAAAGGTATATCCAATTGAGCTGGAACGATCTGGAGAGAGTTTTGGTTCTGCTTTGTTCTGCTTCCCTTTGCTTTTCATTTGCATTCCCCACGTGGCTGCTAAAATCAGGTTTTGGAAACAAAGAAAGTGCGTTACTACAGTAGAGTCTAGCAAGAAAGACAAGACGACGCATCTAAGACTCAAAAGTTTGTGTTTGTATAAGACAGCTCGTCCTTGACTGTGGTGGCCTGTCGGTTCAGTGGCCAAATCAGAGGAGGAGATGTGGGAGTCAGGGTCAGCATCAGGGCAACCTGAGAGCTCCGAGGGGGAAGAGGGGATGGAGCTGACACACACACACACACACAGAGAGACACGCAGAGAGAGAGAGAGAGAGAGAGAGAGAGAGAGAGAGAGAGAGAGAGAGAGAGAGAGAGAGAGAGAGAGAGAGAGAGAGAGAGAGAGAGAGAGAGAGAGAGAGAGAGAGGTGGAGCCTGGGGTCGTCCATCAGCCCTCAGATGGAGAGTCAACAACCCCCAGGTCTGGAGGTGGCTGATGAGGAAGAAGAGGAACAGTGCCTGATGTGCAGATGCGCAGAAGGCAGAGGAGAGGGGAGCAGTGGAAATCTATGGACCGGTCCATAGGACAGAAGAGCCACCGCTGCTAGCAAAACCCCGCCCTAGCTCTGGGGATAAAAGGCAGGGGGCGGAGAAGAATAGATGTGGCAGAGGAGAGAAGAGCAGTGGAAATCTATAGGCCAGTCCTTGGGACAAAAGAGCCACCGCTGCTAGCAAAGCACACCTTAGCTCTGGGGATAAAAGGCAGGGGGCGGAGAAGAATAGATGTGGCAGAGGAGAGGAGAGCAGTGGAAATCTATGGGCCGGTCCTTGGGACAGAAGAGCCACTGCTGCTAGCAAAGCCCACCTTAGCTCTGGGGATAAAAGGCAGGGGGCGGAGAAGAATAGATGTGGCAGAGGAGAGGAGAGCAGTGGAAATCTATGGGCCGGTCCTTGGGACAGAAGAGCCACTGCTGCTAGCAAAGCCCACCTTAGCTCTGGGGATAAAAGGCAGGGGGCGGAGAAGAATAGATGTGGCAGAGGAGAGGAGAGCAGTGGAAATCTATGGGCCGGTCCTTGGGACAGAAGAGCCACTGCTGCTAGCAAAGCCCACCTTAGCTCTGGGGATGAAAGGCAGGGGGCGGAGAAGAATAGATGTGGCAGACAACTATGCATCTCCCAGCCAGTCGGACTCATTAACAGAGAGAGAGAAACTTTTTGCCTGGGCTGCCGGCACTCCTAATAAAGGAATCTTTTGAGTTCACATCAGAGGGTTGGTCGTGTTTGGGGAGGTGGGTCAGAACATTAACTTACAACTATTTGTTTAGCGATTGGAGTTACAAATGGCACTGAAAAAATCTGATTTACAGTTGGTCTTACGACTGTCATAGCATCCTCAGGATCAAGAGTTGGGTGCCGTACAACCTGCATGTAATTACAATAGTTGCAGGATCCTGGGATCACTTGATCACCATCTGCAAACCCTCCTAGCCAGCTTCTGACAAAGTCAATGGGAAAAGCTGAATTCATTTAATGACCCCGTGATTCACTTACCAACTGCAGTGATTTGTTTTTTGACATGCCTTAAAGGGTTGTTATATCAGATGCTGCTCCCACCCACACTTCTAAAAACCACTGTCAGGCCTGCAGTTATATTCCTTTTAGGATCTTTGGCCTGCCACACTCTCAATTATTTTTCCTTACATAATGACATCTTCACTATTGGGAATGGACCGAAAAATTTTGGGCCCAATTTCTTGCTCCATTTTGGGCCAAAGACAACCCAATGGTTAGTGCATCCATCTGCCCACTCATGCCCTTATGTTATTTTCTTTTCAGGAAACGTCTCCCTTTTGAGGAGAGGCTGCCTGTCAGGCCTGCAGCCAGTTCCTTTTAGGATCTTTGGCCTGCCACACCCTCTCTCTTTCTTTACTATGTTGTTTCATTAATGTAGTAATTGGGAGGGGGAATAGTAAGGGGTAGAATTGTAGAATATGTTGTTGTCAAAATAAAACATTCCTTTCTAGAAGTCCAAGGTCATCCTTTGTCTCTGCACCTCTGCACCTGACCGGAACTAGATGGATGAAAATGCCAGCGTGGCAGAGGAAGATTGGACCATGTGATGAACGGTGGGTGTGGGGGCAAGATATTGAACTTTCAACTGGGTGGGAACCCAGGAAGCTTTCAGATTTGGGATTGCCACAGATGTGCCAACATGTCTCTCTTATTAAATTGGAAGTTTAAGGATAGTTCTGCCTTGGACTCTGATTTATTTCTGGATGATATTTGGAATGCTGACATTATCCCGAATCTCCTTTTAAAATAAATCACCAGCAAACCCCCACCCCCGCACGGGGACTGGCGAGGGGTGCTGATTTCCAAATGCTGACTGATCCGGTCAGCATAAAATATCAGCGAAGAAAATGAGCTGGACAAGACACTTCTCTGCAATACTTCAAAGTGCAAAGGAATTTCTGTTTGAAGCTTCTTTGCAAAGCTTCGGAGTGCGAAGGAATTTCTGTTTGAAGATTTATAGCGTCTGGAAAAATGCTGCCAAGAGGAGCTGGGAAGGCTTCTTCTACATACGGCTGGAAGTGACAAGATGTTTGGAATCCTAGACCAACTTCTGCTACTAAACGTGAGTGGGAACTTCCCCTCCTTCCCCAACAAAAACACGGAAATAAACGGGAGTGGAGATCATTACTCCTTCCAAACAGCACTAAATGAAATGACCCATTACCCTGCAACTGAGTTGAAGATAGATTCCCTATCAAAATGGAGAATTCAACCCAGCCAGCAAGAAGGGGTTTGGCCAGCATCTTTCACTAGCCAGCCAACGGAAATTGGGTTGCAGCTTGCGAATCAAGCATCACCAAATTGGGCTTTCTTCCCAGGTCATGGATGGAATAGATGCCAGTGGGCACCTGCTTGGCCACCAACATGGGAAAATCCTCCAAGCCAGCAGAGGGGGCCTTGGGACATAAAACCCCCTAGCCAGCCATCATTGGTTGAACTGCAACCTGTGAATCAGGCAACCCCGGGATGGTTCTTAACCCCAGGTCATGGATGGAGGAGATGCCAGTGGGCACCTGCCCTCCCTCAGCAGATGGCACCATGGCAGATAACTGGGCAGTGGCCAAACCAGGGATGGCTTAGAAATGTACATTCTTCTCCTGATTTTGGTTGTAAGTTGAGGACTACCTATTTAATACACACTATATTAAGCTGCATGCGTATAAGGCATTCATTTTGGCTAGTGTTAATTGTAATTTTTTTTATGGCTTTGTATCTTTAGCAAACCCAACCAAGTTGGGTTTATTTCCAGTTCAGAGTTGCTTCAATAACTAAGGAAAAGCTAGCAGGTTTGAGCTGTGAAACTTTAGAGCGCCACTAGATGGCAGCAAAGAGAGACTGACTGTTCTAATGCTTTGTTGCCATCTAGTGGTGATTTGCATTACTAAAGACTAAATTTATACGTCACTTCTTTTAAAAATTGACCAAAGCCTTAATTTATTGACCGCATTTAAAGTCTACTGCTGTATTTTGAAATGATGCACAACTCGATACCCAACTGAATAAAATGCACCCCTCAAAAATAACTGCCATTAGGGAAAGAGGTTGAATTAAGACTACAGCAATGAAAACAATAAACCCAGTCCATAACGTTGCAGGATGACGCCTTCTGATTGTATGTTCAATATCCAACACACGCAACAGTCAATGTTATTGTTTCCTTATTTATTGTCTATTCTGTTTGGTTTGCCCAATTGAGTAGACCCAATTCATGTTGATTGTGATGCCAACCCACCATGGTTCATTCAACACATCACAGTTAAATTGTCTTTGTGCAATATGTCAACCGGAAGTCGAGAAGGACTAGATGTCAGCCATGCAGCCATCTTTTCTTTTGGATCTTTGGCCTGCCACACTTTCTTATGCATTTTTTGTGGGAAAACAGGAGGGGGGATTGTATGGAGTTAGATAATATGTAGCCATAACAAAATTCTTTCTAGAAAGTCAAGGTCATCCTTTGTCTTTGCACCTCTGCACATGACCAGATATGGATGGGTGGAACTGCCAGCATGGCAGTGGGAGATTGGACCATGTGATGGACTTGTGGGTGTGGGGGAAAGATCTTGAACTTTCAACTGGGTGGGAAACCAGAAGCTTTCAGATTCGGGTTTTCCCAGATGCGCCAACATGGTTCTCTTAATAAATTGGAACTTTGAGCAATACTTTGCATTGGACTCTGATTTAATTTTGGATGCTATTTGGAATCCTGACACTAGGACTAGATCAGTTGTCCAGTACTTGAAGGGATGTCAAAGAGAATGACTAATTTTCCAAAGCATCTGACTTTGGAGGACAAGAATTAGATGGAAACTAATCAAGGAGAGAACCAACCTAGAACTAGAAAGAATTTTTTTACACTGAGAACAATTAATCAATGGAGCAGCTTACTTCCAGAAGCTGTGGGTGCTCCACCACTGAAGCTTTTCAAGTAGAGACTGGACAACCATTTGCCTGAAATGGTATCGGGCAGTAGTCCTCAACCTATTCTTCACCAAGGAAGAAAAGTTCACCCCCTTTAGATATGTTTTGTGGCTACCGATCATGGCCAGGGACCCCCTAAGACTTAACTCAAGATTTAAACCAGAACATTTCTTCAAGCCTTCACAGATCCCCTATGACAGGGGTCAGCAAACTGCAGCTCTGGAGCCGCATGTGGCTCTTTCCTCCCTCTGCTGTGGCTCCGTCACCGGTCGGCGCCACAATTTTGAGAGGGGAGAGAGAGAGAAGCACAGTGCGCCAGGAGAAGACTCTATGGCAAGGGGAGGCTTTTCCAGTTGTCTCCACAATTGATACGGCTTTCGGTTATGACAGGTAGAGGAAAAAGTACACTGCGCTAGGAGGAGACTCTATAGTGTGGGAACTGAACTTCTGGTCAGCTCCAGAACTGAACAGGGGGCTTCCGGTTAGGACCTTCGTGGCTCCCGGTGTTTTCTTTTCTGTGCGAAACGGGTCCAAATGGCTGTTTGAGTGTTTAAGTTTGCCGACCCCTGGCCTGTGACAACATCACAGCCCTTAGTGTTGGGCTTTCTGCTCAAACAGGGGGTTGGACTAGAAGACCTCCAAGGTCCCTTCCAACACTTTTATTCCATGTTCTATCTCATAATTCAATACCTGAACATTAGATTCGCTTGCAGATGGTTCAGATCTAACATACGCAGAAGCCCCAAAGAGCTCAAAAGGTGGTAAGGAGCACGGGTGGGTGGGTGGGCCCTCCGGAGCACCATACCAGAACGGTACCCGGTGCTCTTGGCAGGAACCGGTACGCTCGTACCGGGGCATACCGGTTATAACCCACCACTGATATGGCTCCTTAGGTTTGCCATTACAGCTATAAGCTGATGCAGTTTATCATCAAGGTGTGTCCAGGTGTTTCAAACCTGGTTACCGTGTGTTGTAAGTAGGCCATGGAGTGAAAGAGAGGCAGGTGGTGAAAATAGACTCTTAAGGCAAGCCAAGAGAACAGATGGTTGGTCTCTTATTACCTCGATGACCTGTTGACTTTCTATCCCAGAAAATGCAGCTATTCCAGAGGGATCTCCGTCTCTGTGGCAATTTGAGAGGAAACATTCTTAGCAGCTTTTAAAAATGAATGGAGCAGAATTGAATGAGGACCTCTTCGCAGGTCCATCTCATCCATCCATACGACAGCCACCGAGACTGAAATCTTTTAAAAGAAACTCTAGAGAGCTCCATGGAGTGTGTCAGATCAAAGTGTCCCTCCAAGGATTAGAATTACCCACCCAAAGAATAATTCAAAGCCACCCAAATCATTTTTGTGCCTTTCTTCAGGCCTCCCCCAAATATTCCCGTACGCTCCTTTTCAGTCCCTGTTCCCCAGAGGCAGGCTACGAGAAGGTCCTCAGTGTAAGTTATCCAATGTATGTGTTCTGACCCATCTCCCCAAACAAAACAAACCCTCTATAATTAAAACAATGATTCCTTTATTAGAAGCGCCAGCAGCCCTAGCAAAAAGGTTTCTCTTTCACCGCAGGCTAACAAGTCTGTTAGGCCGGAAGATTAATAGTTATCTGCCACACCTATTCATCTCCGCCCCCTGCCTTTTATCCCCAGAGTTAGAGTGGGGCTTCACTAGCAGCGATGGCTCTTCTGTCCCAAGGACCAGCCCATAGATTTCCACTGCTCTCCTCTCCTCTGCCACATCTATTCATCTCCGCCCTGTGCCTTTTATCCCCAGAGTTAGAGTGGGGCTTCACTAGCAGCAGTGGCTCTTCTGTCCCAAGGACTGGCCCATAGATTTCAACTGCTCTCCTCTCCTCTGCCACAACTATTCATCTCCACCCCCTGCCTTTTATCCCCAGAGTTAGAGTGGGGCTTCACTAGCAGCAGTGGCTCTTCTGTCCCAAGGACTGGCCCATAGATTTCCATTGCTCTCCTCTCCTCTGCCACATCTATTCATCTCCGCCCCCTGCCTTTTATCCCCAGAGTTAGGGTGGGTCTTTGCTAGGAGCGGTGGCTCTTCTGTCCCAAGGACTGGCCCATAGATTTCCACTGCTCTCCTCTCCTCTGCCACATCTATTCATCTCCGCCCCCTGCCTTTAATCCCTAGAGTTAGAGTGGGCCTTCACTAGCAGCGGTGGCTCTTCCGTCCCAAGACTGGCCCTTACGTTTCCACTGCTCTCCTCTCCTCTGCTTTCTGCACATCTGTGCGTCAGGCACTGAAACCAGATGTTCCTCCTCTTCCTCATCCACCACCTCTAGACCTGGGGGCTGTTGACTCTCCATCTGAAGGCTGACGGATGGCTCTGTCTCTCTCTCTCTCTCTCTGTCTCTCTCTGTCTCTCTGTCTCTCTCTCTCTCTCTCTGCCAGCTCCATTCCCTCTTCCCCCTCAGAGCTCTCAGGTTGCCTTGATACTGACCCTGTCTCCCACGCCTCCTCCTCCTCTTCTGATTTGGCTGCTGGAGGGGCCAAGGGCAGACAGTATGATTATAACACAGTTGGGTTTACATTCAGCCAGCCCAAAATATTAAAAAGCAGTCAAAAGGAAGAGGGAAAACGGGCCATCCTCTCAACAGCAGCGTTTGGCAATGTCTAACATTTGATTTTGGAATGCCACTTATATAACCAAATGTCAGATTCAGATATCAGATAATACACGGTACTTAGAGGCTATCTGGCGCCCGTCCAACATCCACATTCAGAGAGGGGAGTTTTGACAGAGAATCGCTGGAAGCAAACTGTGCCCTGTTTGGCCCGCTGTCTCTTCCATTCTGCCAACCTTCTCCAGTCCCTGGCCAAGACTGTCTCTGCCAAGCCCTGCATCTGTCTTTATTTTGTTTTTGCTCCACTTGAGAACGCGCAAACCCTTTCAGTCCTTGACTTTTGGAGGTTTTGGCTACCTCAACAAGTGAACAACGGAGCTCTGAAGTAAGCACCACAATATCGGATGCTAATATCCGAAACGACCTCTCCTGTCACGCTCCTAACGTAGCTCTAAAATCCAGGCGGAGGAGGATACGAAATAGAATTTTATTTATTTTACTAAATAAAGTAAATATCCTCAAAACGACGCTATAGGGCACTGCACACCAGAACAACTGGACACAAGGACAGGTTTTTTTCCCCCTGCATGCCATCATTCTGCTAAACAACTAATTCCCACAACACTGTCAAACTATTTACTAACAAGGTATTAGACTTCTCATCCTTCCTGTTGTCTATCTCCTTTTCTACTTATGACTATAACTTTGTTGTTGCTTGTATCTTTATTATTTATATTGTTTTATTTAGTTTCCTGATACGATTTATGTTGCTTGCTTATTTAGTATCCTATCACTGTCACTGTTTTGAATTTACGATTCATGATGAATGGATGATGAATATGATCCTGGTTTATCACTTTTATATTTTATGTACACTGAGAGCGTCTGCACTAAAGACAAATTCCTTGCGTGTCCAATCACAGTTGGCCAATAAAGAATTCTATTCTATTCTATTCTTCTGTGCTATGCTATGCCATCCGATCCCATCCGATCCCATCCCATTCCATTCTAAATGATTTTTTTTTAAAGAATATATAAGGTAATCCTTGAATTGCGGCCACAATGGGGGTCCAAATTTCCACTGCTAAGCGAGGTGATGTTTAAATGAGATGTGACTGACCAATTCCATGACTTTTGTTGCCACAGTTGTTAAGAGAACCACTGCAGTTGTTAAGTGAGTTGTGTGGTCATTAAGCAAATCCTGCTTGCCACTTTGATTGTGCTTGTTGGAAGCTGGCTGGGAACAGGGGTGGGATTCAAAAATTTTAGCAACCGGTTCTCCGTCCGGTTGCTGGGTGGGTGTGACCACGTTGGGTGTGGCCTATTCAGCCTCCTACACCATGTTGAAGGGGGCGTTTTCACCCTACCCAGGCTCTGGAGGTTTTCATCAAGCCTCCGGGAGGGTGAAAACGGCCTCCCTGGGCTCCGGAGGCTGGAAACAGGACATTTCCGGACTTCCGGAACTTCCGGGAGGCCCATTTTTTGCCCTCCCAGAGCCTCCACACGGGCCCTGCACTTACCCGGCATGATGAACAGGCTGTGTGGAGACTCCTGGGAGGGACAGGGTGGGCGGGGCCAGCCAGTCCTTGCAACTACTTGTTTGGCAAACCAGATGTAAAATGAGGGTCCGGTTGGTGCAAACTGGCTGAATCCCACCCCTGGAAGGCAATATAGAAATGCAATAAAGGTAGCCCTTGACTTTCAAACAAAATTTACCCAGCATCCAAAATGGGCCGGGTGGAGATTCCTGGGAAGGGCGGGGTTGGCTGGGCTGGGCCAGCCAGTCCTTGCACTTATCGGTTCAGTGAATTAGATGTAAAATTAGCATCTGGTTTGCCTGACCTGATCCGAACCAGCTGAATCCCCACCCTGGCTGGGAAGATCGCAAATGGGGATCCCACGATACCAGGATGCTGCAAATATTGTAAGCCTATCATAAGTGGGAGGTTTACTCCTAAGCCACTTTTTTCACTGCCATTGTTGTCTTTGAACCGTCACTAAACGAATGGCTGTAAGTCGAGGACCTTGGGTGTGCTTTATTCAGAAGCAAGTCCTTTTTAAGCTACAAGGGGAGTCACGTGACACTGGGACATTGCAACCGTCGTCAATGTGAGTCAGTGTCAGCCCTGGAGCCCTTTTCCCCCTGGCACCTTCAGGATTGCCACTGTGGAGACGAGTCAAGCTGTGGGAACGGGAGGGGGGGCGGTAGAGATAGCTGGGGGATTGTAGCCAAAATAAAATTCCTTCCTCTGAGGACCAAGGATGTTCCTGTTGTGGCCTGCCAGGGGCCAGTGCAGCTGGTGGGAGACTCAGACAGTGAGGAGGTTGGGGAGGAACATGGGCCAGTCCTGGAGTCTGGGGAAGGCTCTGATGAGGGCTCTGTGTCGGAGGCAGAGAAGGGGCCAAGGCCGTCTGATCTGCCTTCAGAGTCGGAGATCCGTGGGGCAGAAGAACAGCTGGAGCCTGTTCCCGATGTACGCGTGCGCAGAGCTGCCAGGAGAAGGGAACAGCTAAAGAACAAGGGTTGACTCGGGAGTAAAGGCACAGGTGGTTGGTGAATGGACCCTCCCATAGGGAATAAAGAGGAGTGAATGGGGAGTGTGAAGATTTGTTTGTGATTCTCAGAGACTCTTTGCCAAGTATTTTCTTGGATAGCTGTTGTGTTTGAAAGATCTCAGCCTGGCAGCTCTCCAAGCCTGATAAGGTCTGTGATTGTCAATTCACCCTTGAAAGACGGTTTGCCGGGACTTTGCTGGAGGTGAATGAGAGGAATTCACACGAGCTTCATAAAAAGGTGTTTTTTTGTCTGCTTTGTGATTGGTGAAGCCTAGGTCAGAACAGTTCCCACCAGGTGCAAGGAGGAGGTATCTGAGACCAAGTAACCCTTGGACTGACCTGTTTGGACCATGGGATGGACTGCATGGGGGGTGGGAAATAAAACTTTACTTTTAACTACGGCAGGAGTGAAATTCAGCAAGTTCTGGAAAATCGGTAGCGGAAATTTTGAGCAGTTCAGAGAACCGGCAAATACCACCTCTGGCTGGCCCCAGAATGGGGTGGCAATGGAGATTTTGCAGTATCCTTCCCCCTGGAGTGAGGATGGAATGGAGATTTTACAGGATCTCCCTGGAGTGGAGAGGGAATGGAGATTTTGCAATATCCTTCCCCCTGGAGTGGGGTGGGAATGGAGATTTTGTAGTGTCCTTCCCCCTGGAGTGGGGAGGGAATGGAGATTTTGCAGTATCCTTCCCCCTGGAGTGGGGAGGGAATAGAGATTTTGCAATATCCTTCCCCCTGGAGTGAGAGGAAATGGAGATTTTGCAGTGTCCTTCCCCTGAAGTAGAGAGGGAATGGGGATTTTGCAGTATCCTTCCCCTGGAATGGGGAGGGAATGGAGATTTTGCAGTATCCTTCCCCTGGAGTGTGGAGGGAATGGGGATTTTGCAGTATCCTTCCCCTGGAGTGGGGAGGCAATGGAGATTTTGCAGTATCCTTCCCCTGGAGTGGGGAGGGAATGAGGATTTTGCAGTATCCTTCTCTTGGAATGGAGATTTTGCAGTATCCTTCCCCTGGAGTGGGGAGGGAATGGATATTTTGCAGTATCCTTCCCCTGAAGTGGGGTAGGAATGTGGATTTTGCAGTATCCTTCCCCTGGAGTGGGGAGGGAATGAGGATTTTGCAGTATCCTTCTCTTGGAATGGAGATTTTGCAGTATCCTTCCCCTGGAGTGGGGAGGGAATGGATATTTTGCAGTATCCTTCCCCTGAAGTGGGGTAGGAATGTGGATTTTGCAGTATCCTTCCCCTGGAGTGGGGAGGGAATGGATATTTTGCAGTATCCTTCCCCTGAAGTGGGGTAGGAATGTGGATTTTGCAGTATCCTTCCCCTGGAGTGGGGAGGGAATGGGGATTTTGCAGTATCCTTCCCCTGCCACACCCACCAAGCCACGTCCACAGAACTGGTACTAAAAAAAAATTGAATTCCACCACTGAACTAGGGGCAAACCCGAGGAGGGTTTAGAGTCAGGTTTCCCCAGAGGTGCCAATATGACATGCCTACTAAATCTATATTTTGAGGAACATGCCTGTCTTGGAGTTTTGATTCCGTTGGGTGTTACTTGAAACCCTGACAGTCAGTTGTCAAGTCTCCAAATGCAAATCACGTGACCACGGAGGTGGTGCAATGGTTGTAAGTGTGAAAGAGGGTCACAAGTAGCCACATTGTTCAGTGTCATTGGAACTTCAAGCGGTCACTAAACGGACTGTCGTACGTCGAGGACTAACTCTGTACCAAGAAAGAATGATTCCCAGAAAGAACAATAAACTGTGCCATTGGCATTGCTCGTCTTCCCTCTGCTTTCAGGCCCTTGGCACCGATTTCTAGACTGGTTTAAAGAAATGCCTTTCTAATCAATTGTTTTATTCCAGATTCACGACACGAGCCAGCTGCACCTGTATTTCGCAGCTGGGAGGACACACCGGTGTGTGTTTCCAAATGCAGCAGCAACAGATGGGTAGTTTTCTATGTCTTCTGATGCCAAGCTGAGCTTTTGTCACCCCGGTTCACCAAAATTTTGTGGGTCCTTTTTGGGGGGGTGGGGTATAAAATCTGCTTGAGCAGAGGGCTGGACTAGAAGATCTCCAAAGTCCCTTCCAGCTCTATTCTGCTTCTCTTTCTTTAACATGTTTCTTTTATTCTCTCTCTCTCTCTCTCTCTCTCTCTCTCTCTCTCTCTCTCTCTCTCTCTCTCTCTCTCTCTCTCTCTCCTCATCTATCTATCTCTCTATCTCTAGCTAGCTATTTGTCTAGCTATAGCTATCTATCTCTATCTCTATCTCTATTTCTACTTCTATTTCTATCTCTATATCTATATCTATATCATTATATCTATATCATTATATCTATATCTACATCTACATCGAGATAGAGATAGAGATAGGGAGATAGAGATAGAGATAAAGATAGAGATAGAGATAGATTGATAGAGTGTGTGTGCGGGGGGTCGGTCGGTAAGTAGGTAGGTAGAGATATAGATATAGATGATATAGATATAGATAGATATAGATATAGATATAGATATAGATATAGATATAGATATAGATATAGATATAGATATAGATATAGATATAGATATAGATATAGATATAGATATAGATATAGATATAGATATAGATATAGATATAGATATAGATATAGATATAGATATAGATATAGATATAGATATAGGGAGATAGGGAGATAGGGAGATAGGGTGATAGGGATAGGGATAGGGATAGGGATAGGGATAGAGATAGATAGATAGATAGATAGATAGATAGATAGATAGATAGATAGATAGATAGATAGATAGATAGATAGATAGATGATAGATAGATAGATAGATAGATAGATAGATAGATAGATAGATAGATAGATAGATAGATAGATAGATAGATAGAGATATGGCTGTCTCTGTGTGTATGTATGTATGTTCCAGCATAACTCTGGAACGCCTCAAGCAATTTCAACCAAACTTGGTACACAGATGACTTACTCTCTGGAAACAAATACTGTAGGGGTTAAGAGACCCCTCACGCCCCTCGGGGTGTGTGTTCTGTTAAGATACATCCTGTATGCCTTAAAATGGCTTCTACTGTACAGCGCAGTGGAGTTGCCATGGTAACTCCATAGTATTCCTCAAGAGGGCTCCCTCTGGTAAGGGTGAAAATCCAACATGGGAAATTACGTTTGATCTGGATATTCCCCCCCTATAAATAAATACCCGGGCAATGCCAGGTTATCACCTAGTATGAAATACAAAAGAGAAAATAGGCAATTAAGAGAGGGAAAGGGAATGGGGGAGGGGAAGGGGGTGTGAGATACAAGGGGGAAGAGGAAAAGAAAGGAAAGGGGGCATTGGCTTCCAACTCTTCTTACCACAGTACAAGATAAATATACTCAACTTTTTCCTTTTACACATGAATATATAACTAGCCACTCCCAGAATGCCAAATCTTTCTCATCAACAAAACCAAGATCAAAGTTTCATGTATATTTTTCTTCACAACTTTTGCAATATGCGTTTTTATGTTGTACGCCGCCCTGAGTCCTTTGGGAGAAGGGCGGCATATAAGTCCAATAAACCTGAACAAGCACACATTCCAGAAGTGATATCCAAATAGCAATTATTGTCATTCCACTCTATTCCGAGTCTTCCGCGGCTCTTTGTGAATTCTGGATGCGTTCGTGTGTTCGGTTTATCTGCATAGATGGGCCACCTTGTTTCAAGTCAATGAGATTGGCTTTGTAGTCACATCCCATTCAGTTTCCAATGTGCACCCATCAGGATGTCCAATGAAGTCCCATTCGGTCAGAACTAATTGAATTGTACCGTTTCCATCTGTTTAATCTAGAGTTGTGTTGCACTTAATTGTGTTGTGTTATTCTAGCCGTCATGGACTATAAACCATGTTTTGGGTACAGCCGCTTGTCCCAGTTTGGTATAGTGGTTAAGATGTTGGCATAGAAACCATGAGTTGGTGAGTTCTATTCCTGCCTTAGACATGTCAGTCAGCTGAGGGTCTTTGGGCCAATGACCAGGAGATGGTGAGTTCCAGTTCTGCCTTAGATATGGAACAGATAGGATAGGATAGATGAGATGATGACAAGACAAGACAAGATAGAATAATAGAATAACAGAGTTGCAAGGGACCTTGGAGGTCTTCTAGTCCAACCCCCTGCTTAGGCAGGAAACCCTACACCTTTATTGCCATTTTTTACATTGAGCACAATAGAAGCTGAAAGGGATCTTGGAGGTCTTCTAGTCCAACCCATAATCCAACCTATATCATTTCATTTCATTCATTCATTTCATTCATACTGCATTCAGTTTTGATCACCATGATGTAAAAAAGATGTGGAGACTCTAGAAAGAGTGCACAGAAGAGCAACAAAGAGGCTGAAACATATGAAGAACGGTTGCAGGAACTGGGTATGTCTAGTTTAATGAAAAGAAGGACTAGGGGAGACCTGATAGCAGTCTTCCGATATCTCAGGGGTTGCCACAAAGAAGAGGGAGTCAAACTATTCTCCAAGGCATTTGAGGGTAGAACAAGAAGCAATGGGTGGAAACTAATCAAGGAGAGAAGCAACTTAGAACTGAGGACAAACTTCCTGACAGCTAGAACAATTAATCAGTGGAACAGCTTGCCTCCAGAAGTTGTGAATGCCCCAACACTGGAAGTCTTTAAGAAGATGTTGGATAGTCATTTGTCTGAAATGGTATAGGGTTTCCTGCCTAGGCAGGGGGTTGGACTAGAAGACCTCCAAGGTCCCTTCCAACTCTGGTATTGTATTGCATTGTATTGTATTGTATTGTATTTCATACAAATGTTGTCCAATCTCTTCTTAAAGACTTCCAGTGTTGGAGCATTTACAACTTCTGGAGGCAAGCTGTTCCACAGATTAATTGTCCTCACCGTCAGGAAATTTCTCCTTTGTTCCAAGTTGCTTCTCTCCTTGATTAGTCCAATAGGTTGACCCCCCTCTTCTTTGTGGCACCCCTCAAATAATAGAATACTGCTATCCTGTCACCCCTAGTTTGACCAAGTCAGTTTTTACCAAGTCAGAACTGAAGAAGCTTCTTGGATGAGAAGTGAAACATCTTCAAGGAAATACAAAGAACGTTCAGTTGTCTCTTGAAAAAACATCTTTGGGACAAAATGGATGGCTGAGATTCTCCATATTTAGGTTGGTTTGGTTCACGTGTGGAGAGTGAAGTAGGCCATCATATCTTGATTCCTGCTAGTTGTACAGATTCCCATCTGCAGTTTTTTTCTCATGTGGGGGAGAAAGGACTATTTGGAAACCTAATGGAAAGCAACTGATCCCTGCTTTCCTTTTGGCTCCCTGAGGTGAATTATGAGCCCTTTTCTCCAGTTCCAACCATAGCTCACAAAAATGTGCCAAAGGTGTGAAAAATTAACCTGTCACCTTCACCCAGAAACTCAAAAAGAAAAAGTTAATCTTTCATTCACCAGAAAAAAAGATGCAATAAGAAGAAGCTTTGAGTTGCGTAGTGCAGCGAAGGCTAAGAATCAGGGGGTGAAATGCCACAGCTTCTGACAGGTTCTGGAGAACCGGTAGCAGAAATTTTGAGTAGTTTGGCGAACTGGCAAATACCACCTCTAGCTGGCCCCAGAGTGGGGAGGGAATGTGGATTTCGCAGTATCCTTCCCCTGGAGTGGAGAGGGAATGGAGATTTTGCAGTATCTTTCCCTGGAGTGGGGAGGGAATGTGGATTTTGCAGTATCCTTCTCTTGAATTGGAGATTTTGCAGTATCCTTCCCCTGGAATGAGGAAGGAATGGAGATTTTGCAGTATTCTTCCCCTGGAGTGGGGAGGCAATGGAGATTTTGCAGAATCCTTCCCTTGGAGTGGGGAGGGAATGTAGGTTTTGCAGTATCCTTCTCTTGAATTGGAGATTTTGCAGTTTCCTTCCCCTGGAATGGAGAGGAAATGGAGATTTTGCAGTATTCTTCCCCTGGAGTGGGGAGGGAATGGGGATTTTGCAGTATCCTTCCGCTGCTACACCCACCAAGCCACGCCCACAGAACTGGTAGTAAAAAAAATTGAATTTCACCACTGCTAAGAATGCTAGCAATGCTGACCAGTTAAATGATTTGATTTTGCTTTGATTTTTCTCTCTTACACTCTTCAGTTCCTGACATATGAGGAGACATAGTATATTGGGACATCACCCAAGAGAAGAGAAGATTTATTGGGGGGAGCCTTCCAAAGTTAAGAGAGAGCAGATAGAATGGAAATCTTTAAAAAATGGTCTTCTAAAATAGGGGTCACAACCTTTCGGATCTCAGGGACCACTAAATTCATAATTTTAAATCACGCGGATCATAACAAAAGTAGAATATTAGCCCTCTATCCTAACAGAACTCACCACATGACACCTGGGAAGATTACATCACCCAGCAAGGCTCAACCAAGCCCAGGACACAAGACAAAACCCAGGGACTCTCAGCATCTCTGCCCCTTTTTTTGCCCAAGACCTCAAACCATGTGATCTTGTCCACCATTAAACCATCATTCCAAGAAGTCTCCATGTTTCCAGTGTCTTTCTCCCTATTTGGAACTAAACCCAGATGGACATGTCTTCCAACACTGCCTTCCTTCCTGCCTTATTCCTCCTTCCCTTTCTCTCTTTCTTCCCTCCTTCCTTCCCCTTCAGAATGTATACACCTGAAATATACTCACCTTATTTATAAAGCACCCTTCTTTTCTCTCCGGTCTTCTTTTTCGTTGTGGCAGGAAGCAGCAGATCTATTGAGTTTCCCAAAATGTTGAAAGCAAGACATTCTGCAATAACAACTGGCAGGGCTTTAGATAAAATCACGGAGTTGGAACCAGCATCTGGGCCTTCAAAGCCAGCCCCGTTTCTTCTGTGCCGAAATCCAAATTAAAATCTCTGCTTGGATGCATCCAGTGAGCAGAACTCACCACCTTATTAAGACTTGTAAGGTTGCCAGTGCAAAACAGCTGGGGCCCGAGATACGCAAACATCTGCATTTGTGAAGCTCATGATGCTTTTTTAAGAGGACTATGCTGAATGCATTAAAGCTCCGAAGCTTTATGACTATTATGGTAACATATCTTACATTTCCAGAATAGGTTTAAGAAACATTCCCGTTATTTCAGTAGCACTTTACATTCGAGTCGGTACAAATACAGGAAATGAGACAGTTCTCTGGCCAAACCACAAGGCTTTACATCTGCCAGAATAGCTGAGTGTTCTGTCTTTCCAGAAATGTGGTCTAGAAACAGTGTGAAATCATTCCTGCCTTTGACAGTGCAGCTTGCATGATGTGTCTAACATGTATCTGGAAATTGAGTTGGATCAGGGCTGAAGGGATGGGATGGGGTGGAGTGGAGTGGAATGGAATAAGGAAGGGAAGAGAAGGGAAGGGAAGGGAAGAGAAGAGAAGAGAAGAGAAGAGAAGAGAAGAGAAGAGAAGAGAAGAGAAGAGAAGAGAAGAGAAGAGAAGAGAAGAGAAGAGAACAGGAAATCAGAATGGGAAGGGGTGGGGTGGGTTGGGTGGAGTGGAGTGGAGTGGTGGAATGGAATGGAATGGAATGGAATAGAATAGAATAGAATAGAATAGAATAGAATAGAATAGAATAGAATAGAATAGAATAGAATAGAATAGAATAGAATAGAATAGAATAGAATAGAATAGAATAGAATAGAATAGAATCAGAAAGAAGAATAGGAATGGGAATAGGAATAGGATAGAATAGAATCAGAAAGAAGAATAGAATAGGAATAGGAATAGGAATAGGAATAGAAATAATAGAAATAGAAATAGAAATAGAAATAGAAATAGAAATAGAATAGAATAACAGAGTTAGATGCTACCTTGGAAATCTTCTAGTCCAACCCCCTGCTCAGGCAGGAAACCCTATACCATTTCAGACAAATGGTTCTCCAATCTCCAAGGAAGGGAAGGGAAGAGAAGAGAAGAAGAAATCAGGATGGGATGGGATGGGGTGGGGTGGGGTGGAGTAGAGTGGCCCTAAGTCAAACATCCAGTGGTGGGATTCAAATAATTTAGCAACCGGTTCTCTGCCCAGTGACCAGCTGGGTAGGCAGGGCTCGGTGGCCATGTGACCATGTGGGCGTGGCCAACTCAACGTCACTCAGGTCGATGGGAGCTGCTCCTTAGCTGTTCCAATGTAATCAGGGTTAACCGGAGAGGCAGTTTCTGTAAGCAGGGCAATAAAGATTAGGCTAGAAACAACACCGGAACGTTCCTTTCTGCCTTCCTTACAGGATTAGCCCTGTAAAGTGGGAAAAAAACAAAAGGAGATTTCTTCCAACAACCAGTTCTCCAAACTGCTTACAAAGTTAACAACCAGTTCTCCCGAATAGGTGCGAACCGGCTGAATCCCAGCACAGCACCCATCTGGTTTTCATGACTAGGGCAGATTTAAAACTCACCATCCCCTGGTGATTGGACCAATTTCATGCCCAAAGTGGGAGACTGTGAGTTCTAGTCCCTCCATAGGCATGAAAGCCAGCTGGGTGACTTTAGGCCAATCCCTCTCCCTTAGCCTTAACCCACCTCACAGGGTTGTCGTTGCGGGGAAAATAAGAGGAGGAGGAAGTATGAAGTACATTTGCTGACTTGAGTTATTTCTAAAAATAATAAAGGCAGGATACAAATAAACCAGGGGTGTCCAAACTTGGGAACCTTTAAGACTTGTGGACTTCAGCTCCCAGAATTCCCCAGCCAGCCATGCTGGCTGGGGAATTCTGGGAGTTGAAGTCCACAAGTCTTAAAAGTTCCCAAGTTTGGACACCCCTGAAATAAACTGACAAACTGTAGAGAAAACAAGTTTCAACTTCAGAACCAGGTACAATAAAATAAAATAAAAAGAGCTATTTCCGGTTTAATGATGTCTTTTAAGCAAGATGAGGTGCATCCCAATGAGAAAAATGCTTTGTACCAGTTTTCTAAACTATGTTTTGCAGCAGGCGTGTAAAAAATTGCATTGCTGGGTCAGAGTAAAAGTCCCCTTTCCCCAGATACTACTGGGAAAATTCACAAGTGAGACACGTAGCGACAGTATTTGCTGCATTTAATTAGTTTCAATGAAACAAAACTGGGGAGGGGGTTGATTTCTCTTCTTCTTTTTTCATTTCGAGGAGTCTATCTGCTAAAGTGAATTTTTTTTGCTTGTCGCTCAGCATTCTGTAATCATTGGATTCAGCAAACAGGGTTCATAAATCAAAATTTCAGACCGAGCCTGTCTTTCAGTCATCCTCAGAGCGAAGATTAGATGGGATTGTGCATTTAGAACATGGTTATTCCTTGGTGAACCTTTTTGATGCTGAGTGCCCAAAGCAATGAATGCAATGCGAGAAAATGACTAATTTTCTTTTGAAATTTGGCTCGAGACTCATGAATCAATTAGGGCAATTTTGGAAAACCTGACACCCCGCCCATTCTAGGTTTCCAGGTTGGTGCAGGAGGCCTTCCAAACCCAAAATAGCATGCGGAGGGCTCGTGTGCATGAACACAATTCCCAAAATGTAATGCAAGCATGCATGGCAGAGACCCAGAGACCAGCTAGCAGGTGCGCGAACATGCGCAGTTGAGCTGGGCTGGGGTGACGGCTGGCATACCCTCAGAGAAGGCTCTGTGTGCCACCTGTGGCACACGTGCCATGGGTTCTCCATCACGGTCCTAGGCGCACTGGAGAAATCCTGGGAGTTCAAGAAACGCACATTTGAAGTTCCGGTCTAGAGTAAAAACCTTTAATTTAGTGTAGAAAGCTTCGTAATTAAGAATTTAGACTTGAATTGGGAAGGATGTCACTCACAGCTTTGCCAGCAACGGGAAAGAAGGGGCAACTAATGGGTAGGCATACTCTTAGAAGCACAGATGGTCCTCGACTTAAGACTGTAACTGAACCCCGAATTTCTATTGCTAAGCGAGTCTGTCATTAAGTGTTTTTTGCCCCATTTTACCACTTTCCTTGCCACAGTTAAGTGAATCACTGCAGCTGTTAAGTCAGTAATTGGTTGTTAAGAAGTAGGAAGAATGAATAGATACTTTCTTTTTTTAGAATAGAATAGAATAGAATACAGAATACAATAGAAAATGGAATAGAAAACAATAGAATAGAAAACAATAGAATTAGAATGGAATAGGAATAGAATGGAATAGAATGGAATAGAATGGAATAGAATGGAATAGAATGGAATAGAATGGAATAGAATAGAATAGAATAGAATAGAATAGAATAGAATAGAATAGAATAGAATAGAATAGAATAGAATAGAATAGAATAGAATAGAATAGAATAGAATAGAATAGAATAGAAAAGAAAATGTGGAGTGGAGTGGAGTAGAACAGAACAGAACACAATACAACAGAACAGAACAGAACAGAAAGAGACAGACATCTGGAAACCAGCCCTAGTCAACAAACGAACCCCACCCACCACCCAGATCGTTACAACACAAAAGAACAACGGACACACAGCCACCACCTCACCCACACAGGATGATACGAAACAGCCGACCAATCTACAAACATCAACTCCATCTACCAATCAGGATGCAACTACACACCCAATCAATCCACTTACAGCAACAAAGCCAGCACTCCACAAACATCCCCACCAAGATTTATAGAAAGACGACAGCTACGACCACGCCTTACTCGCACAAGCACGAAGCCAAAAACACCAGCCTGAAAGATGGCGAGTAGGACCTCGCCGAAACGTTGCCAAGACAATCTCAATCTTACAAGGGAAAAGACCCAAATACAACAAGACCAGCATATATAAATAATAGGGACACAGTGGCTAAGATTGTCGATCAGAAAGGTCAGCAATTTGGCGGGTTGAATCCCTAGTGCCGCGTAATGGAGTGAGCTCCTGTTCCTTGTCCCAGCTTCTGCCAACCCAGCAGTTCGAAAGCACATTAAAAATGCAAGTAGAAAAATAGGAACCACCTTTGGTGGGAAGGTAACAGCGTTCCATGCGCCTTTGGCGTTGAGTCATGCCGGCCACATGACCACGGAGACGTCTTCGGACAGCGCTGGCTCTTTGGCTTTGAAACGGAAAGGAGTACCGCCCCCTAGAGTTGGGAACCACTAGCATATATGTGTGAGGGGAACCTTTACCTTAACCATGGGGTCTCATATCTCCCTCTCTGTCTGTGTGTGCATGTGTTTGCAGCAGAGGTAGATTCCTACCGGTTCAGCCTGTTTCAGCCAAACTGGTGGTGATATGCCGGCCTGGGTCGCAGAGCCGGCAGTGACCCAGGCTGGACATGTCTCCGAACCAGTTTCCCTAGTCGGCACCATCAACACCTTTTTCTTAATTTTGTGCATGCGCAGAACAATTTCCATCGAACTGTGCATGCGCGCATACAAAGCACGTGCACGAGCGAACTGGTAGTGACACTGGCCAGAACCCACCTCTGTATATATGTGTGTCCGTGTGTCACAAACACATGCACCACAGATGTATCCTCTCTCACCAATGTAATTTAGGGCAGGACAGCGACACGTATGACCGAAGTGCAGTTTGGTGAGAACTAAATTCTTTGTAACTGATGCAATTTAGGGCAGCCCAAATAAACTCTCCACTTTTGTGACTTCCTCCAAACTAGTTTTCCTCTTGCGGTCTCCAAACAGCATGAGATGTTATGAATGATTTACATGTTGATGGGAGGCTAATTAAAATTCCAGCGAATCTCCCTAACTGCTACTAGGGGGAAGAGAGGATGAGAAATTCATTAGCATCCGTTATCTTTCTCTTTAAAGTTTCCTTCTTCTTTTTTTAAAAAAAAAGTCTCTGAAAATAACACTTAAACAGGGAATGAGAGATGAAGAGAGACAGAGGAAAAAGAGAGAGAGAGAGAGAGAGAGAGAGAGAGAGAGAGAGAGAATGAGAGAGAGAGAAAGAAAAAGAAAATGAACGAGTGAGAAAAAGAGAGAAATAGAGGCCGAGAGATAGAAACATATACAGACAAAAAGAGAGAGACACACACACACATAGAGACAGAGAGAGAGAGAGAGAGAGAATGAGAGAAAAAGAAAAAGAGAAAGTGAGAGACAAAGAGAGAGAAATAGACAGAGACAGACAGAAGGACAAACAGACAGAGAGACAGAGACAGAGAGACAGAAACAGAGCGACACGGAGACACAGAGAAAAAGAGAGAGAGAGACAGTGACATAGAGAAAGAGAGAGAAAGACAAAAAGAGAGAGAGAAAGACTAAGAGAGAGAGAAAACAATAGAGGCACACAGAGAGAGAGAGAGAGAGACAGACAGAGAGAGAAAAAAAGAAAGAGAAAGAAAGAAAAAAAGAAAGAAAGAAAAAGGAAGAAAGAAAGTAAAAGAGAGAGCAAAAGAGAGACAGAGAGAAAGAAAAAGAGAAAGTTTGTGGGTAAGAGAGAAAGAGAGACAGAGACAAATAAATAGAGACACACAGAGAGAGACACACAGAGAGAGACAGAGAAAGAGAGAGAGAAAGAGAGGGAGAAAAAGAAAGAGAAAGAAAGGAAGGAAGGAAGGAAGGAAGGAAGGAAGGAAGGAAGGGAGTGAGAGCGAAAGAGAGACAAAGAGAGAGAGAGAAATAGAGACACAGAGAGAGAGACAGAGAGACAGAGAGAGAGAGAGAGAGAGAGAAAGAGAGGGAGAAAAAGAAAGAGAAAGAAAGAAAGAAAGTGAGAGAGCGAACGAGAGACAAAGAGAGAGAGACAGACAGACAGACAGAGGGAGGGAGGGAGGGAAATTGGGGGGGTGTCAACATTCTGTACAACCCTTAATTCATTGTGTCATATTAGTCCCCCTTGTATCAGCTTGTATATTACAGGTAGCCCACAATGTACAACTACTCATTTAGTGACGGTTGGAAGTTACAAGGGTACTGGACAAAATGACTTACGTCCATTTTTGCACACTTATGACGGTGGCAACCTCCCCATGACCACGCGATTAAAAGTTTGGCTGCTTGGCAACTCATTCGTATTTATGACGGTTGCCGTGTCATGGGATTCCCCCTTTTGTGACCCTGGGGGTAAGCCAGATTCACTTAACAACCGTGTCCGTTTGGCTTTGTTCTTTCTCAAAAGCCTGGCTCGCCTTCTGACCTTGTTCCTCTCTGCCAAGTTTGCCCTGGGTACACAAGGACTGTGCCAGCCCTGATAGGAACGGGAGCCCTTTGTAAAATTGTGCGCAGGGGATGAAAAGCAGAATACATTTCATACTTGGTTGCCTTCAGATTGAGAACAATGCCGAAAAGACAGCAGGAAAGCAACAAGTGAGACGATTGACTCCAGAAAGCCCATTTGAGCAAATTTGGCAGCCGACGGCAACTATTTTTCCTCACATTTTGCCAATCGCGTAGAGAAAAGGCCTTTAACAGCTCAAGAGCCCAGATAGTTATTTTCTCTCGCTCCTTTTAATGACCGTATCTACATGGGGCTCCCCTTGAGATGCACCCGAAGGCTGCAGCTGGTTCAGAATGCAGCCGCGCGGACAATTGTGGGAGTCACTAGATACTCCCACGTAACACCTCTGCTGAGCGGGCTGCACTGGCTACCTGTGGCTTTCCGGGTGCGTTTTAAGGTTTTGGTTATCATCTTTAAAGCGCTCCATGGCACAGGACCTAGCTATTTGCGGGATCGTATCCTGCCCCATACATCCCTTCGGCCGATTCGCTCTCACAGAGAGGGACTCCTCCGGGTGCCGTCCACTAGGCAATGCCAGCGGGCGACGCCCAGGAGTAGGGCCTTCTCTGTGATGGGCCCGACCCTCTGGAATGACCTCCCCCCGGATATCAGAACTACCACCGACCTCCGCTCCTTCCGTAAGAAGCTTAAAACCCACCTGTTCAATTTAGCCGGCCTGGCCTAATCCCTATTTTAGTCCCTCAAGTCTGCATTTTTAAATTTCTAGGGGTACACTTTTTAGCTGATTTTAACTTTTATTATTCTGTACAGCTGAATTTAGGTTTAATTCGCTTTTAAGGGTATTTAAGGGTATTTATCTTTTGTATTTGTTTTAATGATATGCCTGTACACCGCCCCGAGTCCCTTCGGGGAGAGGGGGCGGTCTATAAATTTTGAAAATTAAAAAAAAAAATAGTATCTCAGAATCAGGCAGCCTAGAAGGAGAATGAGCTTCCCAGGATGGTTCAGGGCACAGATGGATCCTACCGGTTCGGACTGGTTCGGTCGAACCGATAGTAGTTCAACCGAAATAGGAGTAGTACCGAAAGGTAGTAGTAGTAGTAGCGACCCAGTTCTGCCACACAGAACTTCTTCTCCCCGCCCGCCAATCCAGGCTTTTAAGAGTCTGGAGTTACTTAGGTGAGATGGGTGACGTAGAAATTGAAGGAAATAAATTGGGCTGCGTTTGGTTGTTTTCGGGCAGACCTTTCATTACCTAACTGGGTAACATCATCTGTGCTGGAAGGGAGTGGGCTTTGTGGAAAGGAGGGGGGAGGGGGAGGACTGTGGGGAGGTCCTTAGTGCTCTCTGAGGTTGATTTTTTTTTCTTACAGTCCTTTCATTACCCAGTTAGGTAACAATATGAGTGCTGGAAGGAAATGGAGATTGCAGAGAGAAAGAAAGAGAGAGAGGGGGGGAGGGAGAGAGGGAGAGGAAGAAAGAAAGAAAGAAAGAAAGAAAGAAAGAAAGAAAGAAAGAAAGAAAGAAAGAAAGAAAGAAAGAAAGAAAGAAAGAAAGAAAGAAAGAAAGAAAGAAAGAAAGAAAGAAAGAAAGAAAGAAAGAAAGAAGGAAGGAAGGAAGGAAGAAGGAAGAAAGGAAGAAAAGGAGGAGGAGGAGGATACTGTGGGAGTCTTTAATGCTCTCTGAGCTTGGTTGTTTTCTTACAGACCTTTCATTACCCAACTAGATAACATCATCAGTGCTGAAAGGAAATGGAGATTGCAGAAAGGAGGAGGGGGAGGAAGACCGTGGGGGTCCTTGGTGCTCTCTGAGTTTGGTTGTTTTCTTACAGACCTTTCATTCCCAAGTAAGTAACATCATCAGTGCTAGAAGGCAGTGGGGTTTGCTCTCTGTTTATATTCAAGTAGCTTGCCCTGTCAGTGTTTCTGTTGCTAAGTGAGATAACGTTGAACGGTCACTAAACAAACTATTGTAAGTCGAGAACTACCTGTAACATCTGTCACTAGTACAAATTATTCCGATTGATAAAGGGATATAATTATTGGACATCCCATCTTGTTGGGGATTAACAGATTAACAGAGTTGGAAGGGACCTTGTAGGTCATCTAGTCTAACCCCCACCCCACCCCACCCAAGCAGGAGGTGGTATTCAGCAGTTCGGTAGCGGAAATCGCAGTTAGGCCTGCCCACCGACTCCAGCTCTATGCCATCCTATTTAAGTACAATTTTGAGGCCGGGCGCATGCGCAGAAAGCGCAAGAGAGAGATGCATGCTTGGAAGGATGGAAGCATGCGCGGAAGTGGCCGGGCAGGCAGCAAACCAGTGGTAAGAAACCGCGAAATCCACCGCTGGAGACGCCGCACCAATTTCTGACAAATGGCAGTCCAATCCCTTCTTGAAGCGATGTTTCCCAAGATCCATTTTTTATATCCTGCGGGGCTAAAATGATGATACTCCTTTGATCGTAACGCAGGCCGAATTATCAACTAGAAAATCCAGCACTTTGATCTTGTCTCATGCCACGTTTCTGTCATCCGGGAAGATAAGCCGCTTTCTGAGGGGGGAAAAAGTGGGGGGAAGCCTCGTTGCTTTCTTACATGACCATGTGTTTAAAAACCTGCTGAAAACCCTGACTGAAAGCCTCAAGGAAAAGAAGATATTAAGAGGGATCTGTGTTACTTGAAGACCAGGTTCACCGACTCTTATTTTATTGATCCCACTAGCTGTTAACCCGGCATCGCCCGGGTATTTGTTTATCCCAATCCTGCATTAGACATTCACAAATGTCCGGAACAAACGTAATTTCTAATGTTGGATTTTCCCCCTTACCAGAGGGAACCCCCTTGTGGAGTACTGTGAAGCTGTTACTATGGCAACTCCACTGCGCTGTACAGTAGAAGCCATTTTACAGCGGTATATTAGAAGCCGTTTTAAGGCACAACAGGCTGTATCTTAACAAGACACGCACCCCGACGGGTGTTAGGGGTGTCTTACCCCCACAGTATTTGTTTCCAGAGAGTAAGTCATCTGTCTACCAAGTTTGGTTGAAATTGTTCAAGGCGTTCCAGAGTTATGCTGGAACACACACACATACACACATACACACACAGCAATATACATATATATATGTGTGTGTGTGTGTGTGTGTGTGTGTGTGTGTGTGTGTGTATGTGTATGTATATGAATATGTATATGTAATGTATATGTATATGTATATGTATATGTATATGTATATGTATATGTATATGTACGTATGTATTGTGTCACAACCCCTGGTATGCCCAAATATGGGAGGGAACACACTGTTTCCCTTTGTCTGTCTTTCGGCTCACTCCAGGAGACCATCCAGGCAGAAAACCATATTTTTAATGTTGCCTTTGTTATATTTGTGTTGTTTTTGTGCTGATAAATAAATAAAGGGAGACTAATATAGATCTATTTCAAGCTATTTAGCTCTCATCAGCCAGGTTCGAATCCCAGTAAGGGTATGGCTAGCTGATGAGAGCTAAATAGCTTGAAATAGATCTATATTAGTCTCCCTTTATATACTTATCAGCACAAATACAACACAAATATAAAAAGGCAACATTAAAAATATGGTTTTCTGCCTGGATGGTCTCCTGTAGTGAGCAGATAGACAGAAAGGGGGTGTAGTGAGTTCCCTCCCATATTTGGGCATACCAGGGATTGTAACACAAATACATACATATACATATATACATATATACATATATACACATATACACATACACATACACATACACACACACACACACACACACACACACACATACATACACACACACACACACACATGCATACATACATACACACGTAGATTCTACCTGTCTATCTGCCACGTTTTTGACAAATCATGCTCAAACCTGCTTTCCAAACCCTGAGTGATATTACAGGAAGCCCTCGACTTCCTACAGGTTCACTTAGTGACCGTTCAAAGTGACGACAGCACTGAAAAAAGTGACGTGTGACCGTTTTTCACACTTGCGACCTTTGCAGCATCCTCATGGAAACATCCTCAGCATTCAGATGGTTCATATTTACGATGGCTACTGTGCCCCAGGGTCACGTGATCCCCTCTTGCGATTTTCTGAACAAGCAAAGCCAGTCAGGAACCCAAATTCATTTAACAACTGGGCTACTAACTTAACAACAGCAGGGATTCAGGTTACAACCAGAGGTGGTATTCAGCCGGTTTAGACCGGTTTGGGCAAACTAGTAGCGGAAATTTTGAGTAGTTCAGAGAACTGATAAATACCACCTCTGGTTGGCCCTGCCCTCCCACCCCACTGTTCCCTGTCCTCCATTCCCTTGTTTTTTAGCTGAGCTGATTCGCCTGGCAGAGTGGATTGCTGAACTTCAGCTGAGCTAAACAACAACTCAGATCACCAGAGCTGATGCCAAGTGTGGTCTTTGAATACTGCACACACAATACCGCAAAGCGCCCTCTCATACAACCGGTAGGAAAAGATTTGGAATCCCACCCCTGGTTACAACCGTGACAAGAAATGTTGTAAAATGGGGCAAAACTCACTTAACCAATGTCTCATTGAACAACATAAATTTTGGCCTACATGGTGGACTACCTGTGTTTGTAATTTGAAAACAGAGAAAGGGGCCATTACTTGACTGGATTTTCAGGAGTGGCTGGCAACTTTGCTTTCAAAGTTGTCATTATTATTCTGGTCGACTTTCATGCCTAGGTGGGACTAGAACTCACTGTCTCCTGGTGATTGGCCCAAAGTCACCCAGCTGGCCTTGATGGCTAAGGTGGGACTAGAACTCACAGTCTCCTGGTGATTGGCCCAAAGTCACCCAGAGAGCTGGTCTTGATGGCTAAGGTGGGACTAGAACTCACAGTCTCCTGGTGATTGGCCCAAAGTCACCCATCTGGTCTTGATGGCTAAGGTGGGACTAGAACTCACAGTCTCCTGGTGCTTGGCCCAAAGTCACCCATCTGGTCTTGATGGCTAAGGTGGGACTAGAACTCACAGTCTCCTGGTGATTGGCCCAAATTTACTCATCTGGCCTTGATGGCTAAGGTGGGACTAGAACTCACAGTCTCCTGGTGATTGGCCCAAAGTCACCCAGAGAGCTGGTCTTGATGGCTAAGGTGGGACTAGAACTCACAGTCTCCTGGTGCTTGGCCCAAATTTACTCATCTGGCCTTGATGGCTAAGGTGGGACTACAACTCACAGTCTCCTGGTGATTGGCCCAAATTTACTCATCTGGCCTTGATGGCTAAGGTGGGACTAGAACTCACAGTCTCCTGGTGATTGGCCCAAAGTCACCCATCTGGTCTTGATGGCTAAGGTGGGACTAGAACTCACAGTCTCCTGGTGATTGGCCCAAATTTACTCATCTGGCCTTGATGGCTAAGGTGGGACTAGAACTCACAGTCTCCTGGTGATTGGCCCAAATTTACTCATCTGGCCTTGATGGCTAAGGTGGGACTAGAACTCACAGTCTCCTGGTGATTGGCCCAAAGTCACCCATCTGGTCTTGATGGCTAAGGTGGGACTAGAACTCACAGTCTCCTGGTGCTTGGCCCAAATTTACTCATCTGGCCTTGATGGCTAAGGTGGGACTAGAACTCACAGTCTCCTGGTGATTGGCCCAAAGTCACCCATCTGGTCTTGATGGCTAAGGTGGGACTAGAGCTCACAGTCTCCTGGTGCTTGGCCCAAATTTACTCATCTGGCCTTGATGGCTAAGGTGGGACTAGAACTCACAGTCTCCTGGTGATTGGCCCAAAGTCACCCAGAGAGCTGGTCTTGATGGCTAAGGTGGGACTAGAACTCACAGTCTCCTGGTGCTTGGCCCAAATTTACTCATCTGGCCTTGATGGCTAAGGTGGGACTACAACTCACAGTCTCCTGGTGATTGGCCCAAAGTCACCCAGCTGGTCTTGATGGCTAAGGTGGGACTAGAACTCACAGTCTCCTGCTGATTGGCCCAAAGTCACCCATCTGGTCTTGATGGCTAAGGTGGGACTAGAGCTCACAGTCTCCTGGTGCTTGGCCCAAATTTACTCATCTGGCCTTGATGGCTAAGGTGGGACTAGAACTCACAGTCTCCTGGTGATTGGCCCAAAGTCACCCAGAGAGCTGGTCTTGATGGCTAAGGTGGGACTAGAACTCACAGTCTCCTGGTGCTTGGCCCAAATTTACTCATCTGGCCTTGATGGCTAAGGTGGGACTAGAACTCACAGTCTCCTGGTGATTGGCCCAAATTTACTAATCTGGCCTTGATGGCTAAGGTGGGACTAGAACTCACAGTCTCCTGGTGATTGGCCCAAAGTCACCCATCTGGTCTTGATGGCTAAGGTGGGACTAGAACTCACAGTCTCCTAGTGCTTGGCCCAAATTTACTCATCTGGCCTTGATGGCTAAGGTGGGACTAGAACTCACAGTCTCCTGGTGATTGGCCCAAAGTCACCCATCTGGTCTTGATGGCTAAGGTGGGACTAGAACTCACAGTCTCCTGGTGCTTGGCCCAAATTTACTCATCTGGCCTTGATGGCTAAGGTGGGACTAGAACTCACAGTCTCCTGGTGATTGGCCCAAAGTCACCCAGAGAGCTGGTCTTGATGGCTAAGGTGGGACTAGAACTCACAGTCTCCTGGTGCTTGGCCCAAATTTACTCATCTGGCCTTGATGGCTAAGGTGGGACTACAACTCACAGTCTCCTGGTGATTGGCCCAAAGTCACCCATCTGGTCTTGATGGCTAAGGTGGGACTAGAACTCACAGTCTCCTGGTGATTGGCCCAAAGTCACCCATCTGGTCTTGATGGCTAAGGTGGGACTAGAACTCACAGTCTCCTGGTGCTTGGCTCAATGTTTCTAGCCAGATTTCATGCCTACGACAGGACTAGAACTTACCATCTCCTGATTTCTAGCTGGTGCCTTCACTACCAAACCAAACTACCAGTTCATAGGTGTTCACTTAGCTAGGGATTAGTAAATTACAGGATGCCTGATTAAGATAATTTATTAAAGAAGAGCTCAAGGCCCACAGTCAGTTGTCTTCAAGTTGAGATGTCATAACATCCAAGACTTGAAAAGTGAGGTTCATCTTCAGTCTCCTATACAAGCCAAGCAGGGGTGTTATTCACTTACCTTCAGAGATGGCATTCAGCCAATTCTGACACATTCTGGAGAACCGGTAGCAGAAATTTTGAGTAGTTCAGAGAACCAGCAAATAGGCTGGCCCCGCCCCTGCTGCCTCACAGCTGATCTTCTTTTGTTGCCCTGAACAGGAGCTGGAAAGCAGGTTAGTGGGGTAGGGAGGGAGTGGGGATTTTGCAGTATCCTTCCCCTGCCATGCCCACAAAGCCACGCCCACAAAGCCACGCCACACCCACAAAACCTGTAGTAAAAATATTTGAATCCCACCACCGCTTACCTTCCCTACCAGTTTGCAAATGTTAGCGCCGGCATGCACATAGTTTCCCGCGCATCTGCTTTCGGCGAAAAAAAATGGTCTACATGGGATGCCGTAGAGCTGGTACGAGTGGGCAGGGCCGCCTGCGAATTCCACTGCCGATTTGGGCGAAGTGGTTCGAACCAGTAGAATGCCACCTCTGAAGCTGAAAAACATGACTGAAACCTGGGCTGTTTTAACATTCGAATCCTCAAGAAATGCATTGTCTTTTTTTGCTAGGGCGCTTCCCTAGGAAATTGATTCTTCAGGTGGGATATTCATGGGTTAAACGGAACATGCTACTCCCATGGGCCATTGCAATTTTTTTTCCCTGCCCACCTTGATCCATCATAATGAGTGGGTGAGTAGGTGGTTGTCTATTCCCGATGAATAAAAGGAAGCTTTGTGTAGCTCTTGTGGTTTTTTTTAAACTGAATTTTCTCAAGGTCTTTTAAATGTAAACAAGATCGTTAAACATTTAATTTGACTTTTATTATCCTGAAATATTCATAAGCTTTTGAAGGCTAAGGAAACACCTACTGCGGTGCGGGCATCCCCCCCAGGTATCTGGTGCGAGCATTTAATTCTCTCCTGGTACACTTGTGATTTAACTCCAAGGGAATTTGCACAACTAAGAAACGCTGCTGTGTTTTTCTAAGGGAATGATTCTCTAGGCACTTCGGAATAACAGAGTGGGGAGGGACCTTGGAGGTCTTCTAGACCAACCCTCTACTTAAGCAGGAGACTCTATACAAGTGTGTTGTGGCCCACCAGTGGCCAGCCTAGCTGGAGGCAGAGTTGGACAGGTTGGGGAGGAACATGAGACAGTCCTGGAGGCTGGGGAAGGCTTGGAGGAGTGCTCTGAGTCGGAGGCAGAGATGGGGCCAAGGCCGTCTTGGCAGTTTGGAGCTAAGACAGCAGTGAGGCAGAGGAACAGCTGGAGCCTGTTCCCAGTGTGCCCATGCGCAGAGCTGCCAGAAGAAAAGAACAGCTCAGAAATCGGGGTCGACTTGGGAGTAAAGTCACAGGTGGATGGTGAATGGCCCCTCCCATAGGAAATAAAAGAGGAGCGAAAGGGGAGGGGGCTTTTGCAGGAAACAATTCGTTCGTTCGGTCATTAGATTCATTTCAGGAGTGTGAAGATCTGTCCGTAAATCTCAGAGACTCTGTGCCCAGTCTTTCCTTCCACAGCACAGTACCGTAATAGTAATAATCCCATCTTACCTTCCATAGAGTGAGAATATATGAGGACGCACAAGCCCATGGAGGAGAGGTAGTCCTCAAACGTACGACCATAATCGGGAGCGGAATTTCAGTTGCTCAGTAAGGCAGTGGTTAAGTGAGTCGCACCCAATTTTTATGCACCTGACTGCCACAGATGTTAAGTAAATCACTACGGCTGTTAAGCGAATCCCACGGCCGTTAAGCGAATCCATCTCCCCTCGTTGACTTTGATTGTCAAAAGCCAACTGGGAAAGGTCAGAAATTGGGGATCACATGACCTCTGGAGGCTGCGACCCTCAGAAATACATACCCATTGCCAAGGGCCAGGATTTTGACAGTGAGAATGCTGCAGCAGCCACAACAGGGGTGGAATTCAGCTGGCTCAAATCATTTCAACCGAACTGGTAGCAGAAATCATAGATACAATACAATACAATACAATAGCAGAGTTGGAAGGGACCTTGGAGGTCTTCTAGTCCAACCCCCTGCCTAGGCAGGAAACCCTATACCGTTTCAGACAAATGGCTATCCAACATCATCTTAAAGACTTCCAGTGTTGGGGCATTCACAACTTCTGGAGGCAATTTCTGTTCCACTGATTAATTGTTCCAACTGTCAGGAAATTTCTCCTCAGTTCTAAGTTGCTTCTCTCCTTGATTAGTTTCCACCCATTGCTTCTTGTTCTGTCCTCAGGTGCTTTGGAGAATAGTTTGACTCCCTCTTCTTTGTGGCAACCCCTGAGATATTGGAACACTGCTATCATGTCTCCCCTAGTCCTTCTTTCTCTTAAGCTAGACATACCCAGTTCCTGCAACCGTTCTTCATGTTTTAGTCTCCAGTCCCCTAATCATCTTTGTTGCTCTTTTCTGCACTCTTTCTAGAGTCTCGACATCTTTTTTACATTGTGGTGACCAAAACTGGATGCAAGTGTGGCCTTACCAAGATGGGCTTGCCACGGCTCTATGCTGTCCTATTTAGGCACCTTTTTGAGGCCAGCCACATGTGCCGAAGACGCACAAGCAAAGCACATGTGTGGAAGGCCGGGTGCATGCGCGAAGGGGGCAGGTGGTGAACCGGTGGTAACAAAATGTGAAACCCACCGCTGGGTCACAAGTGTAAGAACCAGTTATAAATCACTTTTTTGGGTGCCGTTGCTACTTTGAACTGACGCTAAGCAAATGGTGATAAGTTGAGGACTACTCTATGCGGTCTTTGCCTATTGTAATTGGGGTGGAATTCACCAATGTCTTCAGTTGGTACCCAATTTTTCTCTTTTTCCATTTAAGAATCATGCCGTTTAAACCAAGGAGGATTTTAAAGATATTTTCCAGCTCTTATTCGAAGACCAAACCTTTATGCTAATTATTTGTGCTTCCCCCCCCCCCCTCGCCTCCTTTCATGTAACGCACGGCATCCTATTTGGCTGATATAAACCCGGAGAATCTCCATCATTCTCACATTGTTTTTATCTCTGGTTCCCTGGGTGTCGCGAGGTTTTGTGCTGGCATTGTTGTGCTCAACACAACAGGGCAAAAAACGCGAAGAGGACGGGAAGAAGGGCAACAGCACAATAAGAAACAGAGCTCCTTTGAAGCCTGTTGAAGTATTAAAGGTCAGCCAGCAAAAAAAGAGAAAGAAAGCGACAAAAGGATGATTGAGTCAAAGAATTCAACTGATAATCAGCATTAGGCTGTTTCCTTGTTCATTATTCCATCAAACCGTGGCCGAATTTCTGATCTCAAAATCTTCCTTCTATCACTGCGATAAGGCATAAAGGTTTGGCTCTTTTAACCCCAGTATCTCAAATCTATTTTATTTATTTATTCATTCATTCATTCATTTAGTTAGTTAGTTTGTTGAACATGTACAAGATAACAGGTATAAATATAAACATGGACATGAGCACATGAAATGGGTACAAATAAATGGGGGCAGTAGGACAGGGACGATAGACAAGATAGTGCGCTTATGCACGCCCGCTTTACGGACCTCTTAGGAATGGGGTGAGGCCCACGGTGGACAGTTTGAGGTTAAAGTTATGGGGGTTTCAGGATGTAACAACAGAGTCAGGTTGTGCATTCTAGGCATTGACCACTCAGTGGCTGAAGTCGCATTTTCTGCAACCGAGTTTGGAGCGCTTTACCTTGAGTTTGTATCGATTGTTTGCCCGTGTATTATTGAAGCTGAAGTAGTCATTGACAGGTAGGACATTGTAGTAGGTAATTTTATGCACTATGCTTAGGTCAGACTGAAAGCGGCTTACTTCTTAATTGTCTAAGCCCAAAATTTCAAGCCTGGTGGCATAAGTGATTCTGTTGTGAGCAGAGGAGTGGAGGACTCTTCTCGTGAAATACCTCTGGACCTGCTCAATTGTATTAATGTCCAATATGCAGTGCGGGTTCCAGGCAGACGAGCTGTATTCGAGAATTGGTCTAGCAAAGGTTTTGTATGCCCTAGTTTGCAGTACAATATTACCGGAGAAGAAGCTTCACAAAATTAGATTAACAACTCTTAATGCCTTTTTGGCCAGGCTGTTACAGTGAGCGCTGGGTCTTCCCTTCTAACCCCAATATCTCAACTCTCTTAAACCCCTTTTTTAAAACACACAAACATTTCATTTCTATGGAAAACTTACACTTTGAATTTTTCATTTTTTTAAAAAAAATGCCTCTGAAAATGCTGTCCTCGTGTAGATTCCCTTGAAATTTGCCAGTTGCTTTCCGCCTCTAAACAACAGCGGGTGTTTTAACTCTTTTTTTAAAAAAGGGGGTGGTGGTGAAATAATTCACTGCAGGCTGTAGGTTAATTGTCTCACTTTTCCCAAACCAATATTCAGACAGAAGGCAATTATCATTTGCTATCAGCATTTTATTGAAAGACTTTTGCAAAGTTTTAATTCCTTGATGGTGTTGACTTTATTTTCTGGGCCGGGATTGTTATGTGGAAGATTTAAAGGGAAAAAAATGTTTGTAGAAACTTCCGTATGTTTGTACAACTGCAAATTTAAAAAGGAAAAACATTCCTACAGTCGTCTCCTACATATTGTTTCCTTTTTATCGGTTTTTTAATTACAGGTAACTTTTAGTAGTTAATACAACAGAAGAATGAATGGAAGATAGGTACATAGGGGGCAGCTTAACCAGGGGTGGGATTCAGCCGTTTCAGACTTGTTTGGGCAAACTGGTAGTTACGGCCAGTGGCTGGGCCCACCCACCTGCCCTGATCATACAATCGCCGTGTTTTTGATGCAGTGCGCATGTGTGTAAGGTGCGCAGGTGAGCGAAGCTATCCCGTCCTAAACACACCGTGTTTTTGATGCAGCATGCACCTCTGCCAGCAAAAACGGAGCTCATTTGCAAGCTCCATTTTTGGCTGGGATTGCCTCCTGCAACCCTCTGCCAGCGAAAACAGAGCTCGGGAGACCCTTACGCTGGCAGACACATTGTGGGCCATTGCAGGCCTTTGCTGTTTCCATGGTGGGCCAGATCTAAGCACCCCGCGGGCCGGATCTGGCCCCCGGGCCTTGAATTTGACACCCCTTCTCTAGAAAGAGTGCGCGTACGAGCAAAGCTATCCCGTGCTACACAATTGCTGTGTTTTTGACACAGCGCGCATGTGCGCAAGGCATGCGAGCTCGCAAATTATGGCCCTACGTTGAGGATACCAGTACCCAGTGGTGGGATGCAACTGGTTAAACAACCGGTTTGGTGAGCGTGTGCATGCGCAGCGTTCAAAACCTGCAAATTTTAAGGTTAAAAACTTACCTTCAATGTCAGGGCTGGTGAGTATAACAGCTGATGTGAGGCAATCCGCTGTCCCAGGCGAATGAGCTAAGCTAAAGCCCAGGGGAATATAGACAGGAAAGAGCAGCGGAGGATGGGTGGGGCCTATCAGAACTACCAGTTCGCCCAAACCGCTCCAAACCGGCTGAATCCCATCCCTGCCTGTACCAAAATGTTAAGAGGTCTCAGTGGCAAAGGCCTATGGGATTTTGACCGTTAAAAACAAGGATTGTGGGCCATTGTGTGTGAAGTTCCAAGGGTCTCTAGGATGAGAAAAGGTTAGCTTCCCCCTTCTCTAAAGGCACTTTTTCAAGAGGCAACTGGAATTTCTTGTTTTTCCTGGAAGATGTTTCCTTTCTCATCTAAGAAGCTTCTTCAGTTCTGACTGGAGGGTGGGGCACAAAATGAGATGCAAAATGTCTTCAAGGAAAAAAACAAGAAAGTCCATTTGCCTCTTGAAAAGCACCTTTGGGACAACCATGACCTGATTAACCAAGAATCTCCTTAGACATCTCCCTTCTCTAATTATTTAATTGACTAGCCAATAACCCGGCGTTGCCCAGATATTTATTTATAGGGGAAAATGTCCAGACCAAATGTAATTTCCAATGTTGAGTTTTCCCCTTTACCAGAGGGAGCCCCCCTTGTGGAGTACTGTGAAGCCATTACCATGGCAACTCCACTGTGCTGTACAGTAGAAGCCGTTTTACTGCGGTACAGTAGAAGCCGTTTTAGGGCACAACAGGCTGTATCTTAACAGAACACAAACCTGAGGGTTTTTAGGGGTGTTTTACCCCCACAGTATTTCTTTCCAGAGAGTAAGTCATCTGTGTACCAAGTTTGGTTGAAATTGCTTGAGGCGTTCCAGAGTTATGCGGGAACGTACACGCACATATATAGATTGGATTTACATCTCATATTCCCACCAGGAGCTCAAGTCATACAAAAAATGGCTTTAAAAAGGGTGAACCCAGCTGGCCAGCGCACGTATGCACGCTGGCCAGCTGACAGGGCAGCGCCTCGCGTGCCCTGACAAATGGCTCCGCGTACCACCTGTGGCACGCCTTCCATAGGTTCGCCATCACTGATCTAGGTGGTGCTATGAATGAGTGACTGGCTCAAAGCTACTCTGTCTACTTCTGTGGTTGAGTATGGATTTGATCTTCGGTCTTCCCAATTGTGCTTGACTACATTAGCACTAAGCTGTATTGACTGTCTACACAGCTGGAAACTGATATTTGTTTAAATTGGCCATTCTGTTCTACAAACAGCTTAACCGTTTCTTGAAAGCCAGGCCAAAATTGCCAAAATTGTGGCGAATGGAACTTCTCAATCCTAAGTAGCAAGATCAACGGATTAGTACTGCTCTATGCTGCTTTTGGTAAGACCACACTTGGAAATCTGCATCCAATTTTGGCCACTGCGCTATAAGAACCGATATCGAGACTCTAGAACCGGGGTGTCAAACTTGATTTCATTCAGTCAACAGGAAGTTCTAGGTTAAGGTTAGGGTTAGGGTTAGGGTTATATGAGCCAGCCATGTGCAGCAGCTGCCAAAAAAGACAACACAGTTCTAGGCTGCTTAAACAGAGGGATAGAATCAAGATCACATGAAGGGTTAATACCGCTTTATAAGGCCTTGGTAAGTCCACACTTGGAATAGGGCATCCAGTTCTGGTCGCCACGATGTAGAAAAGATCTGGAGACTCTGGAGAGAGTGCAGAGAAGAGCAACAAAGAGGATTAGGGAACTGGAGACTAAAACATAGGAAGAACGGTTGCAGGAACTGGGTATGTTTAGCTTAAGAGAAAGAAGGACTAGGGGGGACATGATAGCAGTCTTCCAATATCTCAGGGGTTGCCACAAAGAAGAGGGAGTCAAGCTATTCTCCAAGGCACCTGAGGGTAGAACAAGAAGCAATGGGTGGAAACTAATCAAGGAGAGAAGCAACTTAGAACTGAGGAGAAATTTCCTGACAGTTAGAACAATTAATCAGTGGAACAGAAGTTGCCTCCAGAAGTTGTGAATGCCCCAACACTGGAAGTCTTTAAGAAGATGTTGGATAGCCATTTGTCTGAAACGGTATAGGGTTTCCTGCGTAGGCAGGGGGTTGGACTAGAAGACCTCCAAGGTCCCTTCTAACTCTGCTATTGTATTGTATTGTATTGTATAGAACTGGATAGACGTGGGGGGTGGGGGCTCTTAAGAGTCTCACATGAACCCTGTCTGACAAACCATCTCTGTGATTCTTTTGAATCAGAACCCCCACTGGAGGGGGGTTGAAGAAGGGCAGCATCTCATCGGACCCTGAGGGAAGCAACAGATCCCTTGTGGGTTAGAGATTTGCCTATGAATCGATTTCATTGAGTTTGATGGGTTGTGTTTGACCTCGCCGGAGGGGGAGGCATGATGGGCATGACCATGGTGGGTGTGGCCAGCATGACATCACTCGTGTCAGGGGGGGTGCCTGTGGTGGCCTGAGCTCTCTGCCAGCAAAAACGGCAGCGCTCCAAAGCTCCATTTTCAGTTGGGATGGCCTCCTGCAACCCTCTGCCAGCAAAAACAGAGCTCGGGAGGCCCTTACGCAGGCAGACACATTGTGGGCCTTTGCTGTTTCCATGGTGGGCCAGGTCTAAGCACCTTGCGGGCCAGATCTGGGCCCCGGGCCTTGAGTTTGACACCCCTGCTCTAGAAAGAGTGCAGAGAGAAGCAACAAGGATGATTAGGGGGCTGGAGATTGGACAGCCATTTCTCTGAAATGATATAGGGCCTCCTGCTTGAACAGGGGGTTGGAGTAGAACAGGGGTCCCCTGCAGCCTGCTAGTGGGCCGTGAGGAAAATCTTAGCCTAATCCCTCCTTGAAGTACAGCCCGAGTAGGTGGCTCAGTGGCTAAGACACTGAGCTTGTGGATCAGGATGGTCGGCAGTTCGGCAGTTTGAATCCCTAGTACAGGTCTCCTGCGTGAGCAGGGGGTTGGACTAGATGACCACCAAGGTCCCTTCCAACTCTGTTACTCGTTACTAAGTATAACCGTGTGGTTTCCACATCCTGCTGAAACGTCCGTTCTTAGCGACATGAAAACTCTGTTCCCGTGGTTTTTTTGAAACATCAAAATGAAAATGTCGCGAAAAACTCTTTTCCCAGGCATTGTTCTCAACCCAAAAGACCGCCCCTCAAAAACAAAAAAATCCTTTAAAAAAAAAAAAACACCGCCACCATTTTCTTTCAATTAGCACCGGTTGTAGAGGCTTAGTTTAATCACTACATTAAGCAGCATATTGTGAAGCCAAAAGGAAAGCACCTCCCATTGCAACTTAATTATATAATTGCAGGGCTTTGAGATAGAATGCAATAATTGTGCCGCAGATGATTTATAGCTTCCTGCAAGGTGCAACAGAATTGTTAGAAAGGAGAGGATTGGGGAAAGGAAGAGAGTGGGGGGGGAGGGGGGAGCTGCTGATACTGAAATGTGATTAACTGATTCAGTAATGAGTGACTTGCCAGAGATCAACCGACTTGCTTAAAGACGGCACGGTCTCTCAGTGGGAGCATGCCAATGCTTTACGTTGGCAATACAAAGCAGAACTTTGGATAATATTGCTTTGTCTTCCATTAGACTGAGCTCTGATTCCAAAAGAGACCATGCCTGGTCACAGAAACCCACAAAGCTAACAATAAACAACAACTTAATCCAGGAACTACCTAGAATATTCCAGGGGTGAGATTCAAAAGTTTGAGCAACCGGTTCTCTGCCTGGTTTGAACATTGGGCACTATCTAATAAAATGAAATTCAATGGTGAAAAGAGTAAGGTTCTACATTTAGGCGACAAAAACAAAATGCACAGGTACAGTATAGGTGGTACCTTGCTCAACAGGAGTAACTGTGAGAGGGATCTTGGAGTCCTAGTGGACAACCATTTAAATAGGAGCCAGCCGTGTGCAGCAGCTGCCAAAAAAGTCAACACAGTTCTAGGCTGCATCAACAGCGGGATAGAATCAAGGTCACGTGAAGGGTTAATACCACTTTATAATGCCTTGGTAAGGCTACACTTGGAATCCGGCATCCAGTTTTGGTCGCCACGATGTGGAAAAGATGTGGAGACTCTAGAAAGAGTGCAGAGAAGAGCAACAAAGAGGATTAGGGGACTGGAAACTAAAACATATGAAGAACGGTTGCAGGAACTGGGTATGTCTAGTTTAATGAAAAGAAGGACCAGGGGAGACATGATAGCAGTCTTCCAATATCTCAGGGGTTGCCACAAAGAAGAGGGAGTCAAGCTATTCTCCAAAGCACCTGAAGGCAGGACAAGAAACAATGGGTGGAAACTAATCAAGGAGAGAAACCATTTAGAATTGAGAAATTTCCTGACAGTTAGAACAATTAATCCGTGGAACAGAAGTTGCCTCCAGAGGTTGTGAATGCCCCAACACTGGAAGTCTTTAAGAAGATGTTGGATAGCCATCTGTCTGAAACAGTATAGGGTTTCCTGCCTAGGCAGGGGGTTGGACTAGAAGACCTCCAAGGTCCCTTCCAACTCTGCTATTGTATTATATTGTATTGGTTTCTGGGTGGGTGTGGCCATGGTGGGCATGGGTTACTCAGCCGCCTGCACCACAGCAGGGGGGAAGTTTTCACCCTCCCCAGGCTGCAGAGGTCCTCCGGAGGCTGGAAATGGGCCTGTTTCCAGATTTCTGAAACTTCTGGGAGGCCTGTTTTTCACCCTCCCAGAGTTTTTGTGCAGGCCCTGCCCTTTACCTGGCATCCAAAACGGGCTGTGGGGAGACTCCTGGAAGGGGATGGGGGTGGTGGGCATGGCCAGCCAGTCCTTGCAACCGGTTCAGCAAACCAGATATAAAATAAGCATCCAGGTCTCCTGAACCGGCTGAATCCCACCCCTGGAATATTCCCACCAACACCAACAGGGCAAACCGAGAGCAAGCCTCACTCCTGTGTAGCACTGATGGTGTTACCTAGTTGGGTAATGAAACATCTGCAAGAAAACAACCAAGCTCAGAGAGGGTTAGGACTCTACTAAATCACAAAAAGACACAAAACTGGCCAGTGAATGGACCCAAAAGTCAAGACAAACCAAGGTAAACCTTCATCAACATTCCCCAAAGTGAAAATGTATGAGGTAGTCCATAGGCGAGAATCACCAGTTACATAGGCATTCTTTGACTTACAACAGTTCACTTAGTGACTGTTTGGCACTGACTTGTGACCATTTTTCACAGCATCCCCATGGTCATGTGATCAAAAAATTCAGGCGCTTGGCAACCGGCTCATAGTTATGAGCGTTGCAGTTTCCCAGGTTCATGTGATCCTCTTTTGCGACGTCCTGAGAAGCAAAATCAATGGGGAATCCAGATTCACTTCACAACCGTGTCAACTGCAGTGACTTAACCGCTGTGGCAAGAAAGGTCATAAAATGGGGCAAAACTCACTTAACAAATGTTTCACTTAGCAACAGAAATGTTGGGCTCGATTGCGGTCGAAAGTCGGGGACCACCTGTAAACACTCACAAACTGCTTCGATTGGTACTTTGGCTGTTTTTCCCCTGCTCCATAATGTTGATAAATCCACATTTATGATAGCATAGAAGTATACGGACATGCAATAGCATTTAAGTGCTTCCCTCTTAAGAATTGATCTCACTCTCTCTGTATTTACTCAACAACACTAATTCTGGCAGAGAGGCAGAAGTGGTAGTCATCCGGTTCAGACCGGTTTGCCCAAACTAGTAGCAGAAATCGCGAGTGGGCCCACCCCGGCTCTATGCCATCCTATTTAGGCATGTTTTTGAGGCCGGGCGCATGCAAAGCAAGTGGGCGCTCACACGGCGAACCATTGGTAATAAAATGTGAACCCCACTGCTGCTGAGATATATTTGTGCATTTGGCCACTTCTCTCAAGAAACAGCCGATAAGGAAGGAGAGCTTGTGACTTAGAGGTTAATATATTTGCCTAATATGTAAAAACAGCCCAAGTTCAAATCCCAGTAAGGGTATGGCTAGCTGATGAGAGCTAAATAGCTTGAAATAGATCTATACTAGTCTCCCTTCATTTATTTATCAGCACAAATACAACACAAACATAGCAAAGGCGACATTACAAATAAAAATATGGTTTTCTGCCTGAATGGTCTTCTGTAATGAGCTGAAGGACAGAAAGGGGGAGTAGTGAGCTCCCTCCCATATTTGGGCATACCAAGGGTTGTAACACAAATACATACCTATTTCCCTGGCTCAGCTGATAAGAAGGAGAGCCTGTGGCTTAGTGGCTAACACATCTGCCTAATATGTAATACAGCCCAGGTTCAAATCCCAGTAAGTGTATGGCTAGCTGATGAGAGCTAAATAGCTTGAAATAGATCTATACTAGTCTCCCTTCATTTATTTATCAGCAAAAATGCTGTGTGTGTGTATTGAAGAAATGAGCAAGACAATTTACGAAAGGTAGAACATATTCAAGAAAAGGATACAACAAGGTATTTGGTCTCTGGATTCCAGGGCAAATTCATTTCGTGTAAAGGTGAAAAAAATAATAATGACTTTTTCTGCAATTCCCTACGAAGAAGTGTATGCAATTTCACAGCCATGCGTGAGAGAATTAAGAAATATTTGCATATCGAACTCAAAGCCATCGCCTTGGCATACCTAATCTGCTAAGCTAGCAATTATCAAATAGCAAGTTTAATTTTTTTGTGTCGTTGTTGTTCTAGAAAAGAAACTCGGAGGATAAGGTGCCCAATTCATAACAACCACCAAACGTTTCAAACTGAACCCATTTCTGTGCTAAGATGGGTGAATTGATCGCTTCCATTTGTATCCTGCCCTTCGCTTTATTCAACAGCACACTCACTTCAGCTTTATTATTTCCCTCCCTGGTCATGAATTCAACTCTAGTGACGACAGCAATCTGTCTCCAAATTGGTTTGCGTTTTCATGCCGTGGCTTCGAATAAATGCATCTCAACGTGTAGGTCCGTGATGGCAAATCTCTGGCATGTGTGTCACAGGTGACATGCAGCGCCCTCTCTGTGGGCACATGAGCTGTTGCCCCAGTTCAGTTCCACTGTCCATGCACGCTTGCCTCCCACACGCCAGCCGATCTTCAGGTCTCTGCTGCACATGTGGGGGGGGGAAGGACGGGTGCGAGAGGGCGCATGTGTATGCGAGGGGCGTGTACAGGGAGCCACATATGCAGGGAGCGGGGAGTGTACGGAGGCAGGCACAAGCGCCGGGGTTGAGAATCGCGCATGGGGACACATGTAGGGGAGGCGTGCATCAAGGCCCGTGCGCGTACTGCATTTGGGGGGTTTGGGGAATGCATGCGCTTTCGCAAGTGCGCATACTTTAGACAATTGGTCCGGAAAAGATTAGCCATCACTGGTGTGGGTGCCTTCTCGTAAGCATTTTCTCCCTAATACCATAGAAATGAGGTAGGGATTGCTTTCTCTGCTCTGATACGAACATTTCTTTTGGCGTTTTCCTCAAAAAGGTCCTTGTTCTCTCCGTGTTCTTGAAACCGCGAGCCGCACTTCACGAAAGTTTCACGGAATCCGTGTAGGTTTGCTCAAGAGGCATGGGTGTCCTCCGTTCACGCTAAACAGGCAAGAGAACAAAGTGACTCAAGCGATGGTGTGCTATTTGGCCCTGCAAGAACTCTGACGACCTTCACCACAGCAGGCTCGGAAGTGGCCGGCACCTAACAAGGTTAAGTTGAAGACTGAGATCCGTTCATACAGCCTGCTAAGAATCAACCTCGGGCGTTTGTGGGCGAATCTGATGTGTGAACCCCATTCCCTTGTTGGTTAACTGATGCTTCGGTGGTTGACACAAACCCAGAAGGATGGAGTAACACAAATACAGGATAACAGAGTTGGAGGAGTCCTTGGGGATCTTTTAGTCCAGTGATGGCTAATCTTTTTGTCGAGCCATGCCCAAAGCGTGGGGAGCGTGGGGAGGGTGACACACGCGCGTACCAAAACCCATAATGCAATGCCCCCCCCCACATGTGTGCACAAACACACACACACCTCATACGCGCAGGCCTCACTGAAGCCTCTGGACTTCCGGGAGGCACATTGGGCCCTTTTTGTACCCTCCGCAGGCTTCAGGAAAGCCGCCTGAAGCCTCTGGAGGGAGAAAAACAGCCCAACAGGCAAGCCAAAAGTTAATTCCTGAACTTCCAATGGGCCTCATTGGGCTGTTTTTTGCCCTACCCAGGCTTCAGGGGAGGGAAATGGCCCAACACACAAACCGGAAGTTCGGGAATGGCACAATGCTGTCTCATATTTAAAGGATTGTCCACTAGGTTGAACATTGGGCACTATCTAATAAAATGAAATTCAATGGTGAAAAAAGTAAGGTTCTACATTTAGGCAAGGAAAACGAAATTCACAGGTACAGAATAGGTGGTACCTTGCTCAATAGTAGTAACTGTGAGAGGGATCTTGGAGTTCTAGTGGACAGCCATTTAAATATGAGCCAGCAGTGTGCAGCAGCTGCCAAAAAAGCCAACACAGTTCTAGGCTGCATCAACAGAGGGATAGAATCAAGATCACATGAAAAGTTAGTAACACTTTATAAGGCCTTGGTAAGGCCACACTTGGAATTCTGCATTCAGTTCTGGTCGCCACGATGTAGAAAAGATGTGGAGACTCTAGAAAGAGTGCAGAGAAGAGCAACAAAGAGGATTAGGGGACTGGAGGCTAAAACATATGAAGAATGGTTGCAGGAACTGGGTATGTCTAGTTTAATAGAAAGAAGGACTAGGGGAGACATGATAGCAGTCTTCCAATATCTCAGGGGTTGCCACAAAGAAGAGGGAGTCAAGCTATTCTCCAAGGCACCTGAGGACAGAACAAGAAGCAATGGGTGGAAACTAATCAAGGGAAAGAAGCAACTTAGAACTAAGGAGAAATTTCCTGACAGTTAGAACAATTAATCAGTGGAACAGAATTTGCCTCCAGAAGTTGTGAACGCCCCAACACTGGAAGTTTTTAAGAAGATGTTGGATAGCCATTTGTCTGAAATGGTATAGGGTTTCCTGCCTAGGCAGGGGGTTGGACTAGAAGACCTCTGAGGTCCCTTCCAATGCTATTATTCTAAGAATTCTAAGGTTTAGACCCAAGATCCTTCTCGCAGCTTTTTTTAATCGTCTCTGTTGCTGTTCTCTGCACTCTTTGTAGAGTCTCAACATCTTTTTCATGCCAGGGCAACCAAAACTGGATGCCGTATTCCACCCACACGACTCGTATTTGCCAAAGGCAAATGGCATCCGTTTTTTTTTAACTCCATCTTCGCACACACCCCATCCAAATTTAACACCCCAATGTTCACGCTAGAATTTTCATTTCACCATTCTATCCGTAGCTAATAAACTAGGTTTGTTCTCTTGTGGGTGAAAGACTCCATGCGTGGGCATTACCTTAGATGGGGGTCGATTGCCACCTGCAGTACAAGATAATTAATAAATACAAGCCACACCGAGGGGGGCTGCAATAATTCCTTTGGTTTATTAGGTTTTTTTTTTAAATAAATAAAAAAAGCAGGCGTCAGACCTCCACCAGGCTTTTGATGATATTAAATTACACCCCTCTTAGCACAAATTTGTTAAGCCCAACCCCCTTTCCCCACCTATTCTACAAGGGAAGCATTCCGGATGGTGCAGCTGCGGTCCCTGAAGGATGGCTACAAGAAAGGGGGGGTTGAATTGGTGACCCCCAAAATAATTCTTTTGATTGAATCTCCTTTGGGAAGGAACCACAATCCATAGGGAATATTGTCTGGCTTACAAGGGGTAAGGGGGAAAGGTTTGATATTATTTCTTTTTTGTAACGTGACATGGTTCTCCAGCTCGGGGTGTGTTCTTCCCCTTATAGCTTCTAAGAAACATTCATAGATCAGGTCAAACTCCACGGAAAATAGCATCGGAGCATTAAATTTAAAGAAGGGGCCCCATGCTGGGAGATTGAATAAGAGTGAAGGCGCAAAGAAAAGAGCTTGCTAGCTATCATTAGAGAGAGCATCAATCTTTGTCAGACTGGGTGTTAGGCAGGGAGGGAGACTGGCAGCTGCCATGAGAAGAAAAAAAAACACAACACTTTTGACATGGACAAACCTTTCTGAATGGTTTGCTTCTCCAAAAGCCCTTTTCTAAATCTTGCTTTATTCAGGACAATGCATCTTTTACGGTGAACGTTAAAGAACAGAGAACATATTACCATTTATGGTGGACCAGTGAGGACGCTAAATTTTTTGGGAAAAAGATCAAAAATGGGCTGGAGGCAATAACGGGGGTTAAAATAGAATGGAAACCTGAATTTTTTTTATTAGGGATAATGTCTGCGAAATGCAAAAAAGAAATCCAGTATTTAATACGACATATAATTACGGCGGCAAGGATTGCCTTTGCCCAGAAATGGAAAAACAAACTAACTCCAAGCGAAGATGAAATAATGAGAAAGGTTATGGATTGTGCTGAAATGGACAAACTAACTGAAGAAATTCAGGGAAAAGAAGAATCAGATTTCTACCAGATATGGGATAAATGGTATAGGTGGATGGAGGAAAGAAACAAGAATCAATGAAGGAATGTAACAAAACTCAAAAGTAATAGTTATGAGTAAAATAAGAAAGTTAAGAATGGTGAAACCCAAATGAAATACAATTGAATGGGAAATAATATAAGGTGAGCGCTATCGATTGATAATTGCTACTAGAAAGAACAGGAAGCTCCTGTTTGTATTGTATTGCATCGTGTAAATGTGTTTTCCAAGCAGCTGGCCTGGCTCAACTTTGATCTAACCATATCGCTCCTGACGGGTTTTTACTGGGTATTTTAATTATATTTAATTATCTAGGGGTTTTTAAATACTGTATTTTAATTGTTTTATTTATCAGCCGACCTCCTCCTTGTGTATGTCTCGGTATATGTCTCTGTTATATGTTTGTTCTGTCCACATATTTATTTCATATGTTTCATTGTACGCCGCCCCGAGTCCTTCGGGAGAGGGTGCGGCTAAGAAATAAATATTTATTTTTTATTATTATTTATTATTATTGTACGTCTAAGTTTTGTGTGTGCGTGTGTGTATTTTACATGTTTGTTAATAAAATTGAAAATAAATAAATAAAGACCAGAGAAACTTCCCATCAAATCATACAAAGGCCAGGCCCATGCCAGCAAACACTGCACGTAGGGAGGAGGAAGGAGGTAGAGAAGGACGTAGGAACTCAACTCAAAAGTTGAAATCTCGCTTTCTATCTTCCCAACCGACTTCCTTTTTACGACCCTGCTGTAATCCCTTTGAGGGGCGTGGTGGCTCAGTGGCTAAGACCCTGAGCTTGTCGATCAGAAAGGACGGCAGTTTGGTGGTTTGAATCCCTAGCGCCACGTAATGGAGTGAGCTCCCGTTACTTGTCCCAGCTTCTGCCAACCTAGCCCTTCGAAAGCACGTAAAAAATGCAAGTAGAAAAATAGGAAACACCATTGGTGGGAAGGGAACAGCGTTCCGTGTGCCTTTGGTGTTTAGTCATGCTGGCCACATGACCACGGAGATGTCTTCGGACAGTTCTGGCTGTTCGGCTTTGAAACGGAGATGAGCGCCTCCCCCTAGAGTCAGGAACGACTAGCACATATATGCAAGAGGAATCTTTACCTTTACCTTTTTAATCTCTTCATTCAGGGTAGAGTCAGGACGACTGGGTGGAACTGTGCATTTACTGGCCTGATGCCCTTCCTGACACCTAAGTAGAGTTGAGAGTTATGCTGGCCTAACGTGCATTCCCCATGCATGTGCCTTGCCTCCCCCCACACACCCAATTTTGGCTTCCAGGTTGGTGCAAGAGGCCCTTCCAGACCCAAAACGTGGCACATGGGGGAGCACACACAAACCCCCAAAATGCAATGCATGCACCCCCAGCACATGCGCAGTAGAGACTCAAAGCCCAGTTGGCTGGCGGGAGGCAGATGTGCAGTGGCTCTGGGCTGGCACGACGGTTGGCATGCCCAAAGAGAGGGCTGTGCGTGCCACCTGTGGCAGGCATGCCATAGGTTCACCATCACGGGTAGAGAGTCTTCTGCTTGAGCAGGGGGCTGGACTAGAAGACCTCCAAGGTCTCTTCCAGCTCTCTTCTCATTCTGATTCTGAGTTACATCTCCTCTTTGCATTTAATGTACAATATCCTCTAAGCGTCCTCTACCAAACCATTTTCATTGCTGGAAGAATGAGCGGTTATGCGAATCATGATGGACACATGCCTAACAAGAGCTTTCTAACAAGATCTCTGGCTCATTAAACCAATTGTTTTCCATCCAGCTGGAATTCTGTTTAGGATGCGGTAGAAGTACGCTGCCCACATCATCAAGCGAAGCTCAAATGCTTTTTTTATTCCCTTCTTCCTCTCCTCTCCTCTTCTTCTTCATCCCACGTCTCCACTTGCAGATGTCCAGACTGCTTTTTTCTTTGTCCATGTTTTTGTGATAGCTCCCTCTAGAATTTATGTACACAAAAGGGGGGGGGGGTTTCCCCACCTCTCAAAGAAAAGGATTACACTGAGATTGACTAGGCGAGTCTTTTCTGAATGTTACATTGAATGCAATAGAAATTTAAAATCCCACTTCCAGCTAGCCATAACTCCCCTTTATGGACTATTTATTTGAGAAAGAACGTGGTTTTATAATTTATGGTTTTGATGATTGGAAAGCATCTATATATACTATAAAAGTGTGTGTGTGTGTGTGTGTGTTCCAGCATAACTCTGGAACACTTTGAGCAATTTCAACCAAACTTGGTAGACAGATGACTTACTCTCTGGGGAAAAAATACAGTGGGGGTAAGACACCCCTAACACCCCTCGGGGTGTGTTTTCTGTTAAGATACAGCCTGTTGTGCCTTAAAATGGCTTCTACTGTAGTGCTGTAAAATGGCTTCTACTGTACAGCGGAGTTGCCATGGTAACGGCTTCACAGTACTCCACAAGGGGGCTCCTTCTGGTAAGGGGGAAAATCCAACATTAGAAATTACATTTGGTCCAGATATTTTCCCCCTATAAATAAATACCTGGGCAATGGCGGGTATCAGCTAGTAGGTTATAAAAAGAATTACGATGAAATTAGTGAGAAGGGTTTGATCATGGTTGTACGTATAAACCACGGAGGGATATCGCAAGTCGTTTTATATAGATATAGATAAAGGAATAACAGAGATGGAAGGGACCTTCTCACCTGCTGACAAGGACATCAAGGAGAGAAGCAAACTAGAACTAAGGAGAAACTTCCTCACAGTGAGGACAATTAACCAGTGGAACAGAAGTTGCCTCCAGAGGTTGTGGGTGCTGAGGATATTAAGAAGAGACTGGACAGCCACTTGTCTGGAATGGTATAAGGTCTCCTGCTACAGCAGAGGGTTGGACTAGAAGACCTCCAAGGTCCCTTTCCACCTCTTGTCATTCAATGTTCTATGTTCGAAAGCTGTGCAGAAGTATCATGGAAAAAAAACAATAGTGAAATCTGACCAAACCAAATTTTCTATTCCAATACTGAAGACATCGGGGTTTTGGGAGAGAGAAAATGGAACAAGAATGGTTGAAATCAATGCCAGGAGTATCCTTTAAAAATACTGTAAATAGGTCCTTCGGTTAATGGACTTTTTCAAGTGGTTTGTTTTGAAATCCAGTTTAGCTCTGATGATGCTTTTGACTGATGTTAAGAGTAGATGTACTCCGAATGACCAAAAATAACCCCAAACCCATAGAGTTGAGAGAATATGTTGAAACCAGGAAATCCACCCTAGTTTAGTGCAGAAATCCAAATTAAATTGTTCCGGAGAGGGAATGTCCTTTTCTTTCTAGGTAGGATCAGTGGGGGTGTTTCTACCAGTTCGGATCGGTTCAGCTGAACTGGTAGTGTTTTGGCGGCCTCTGTCACTGGAACCGGCAGCGGCCCAGGCCTGCCATGCCCCCAAACCGGTTCCCCGGTTGGCGTGGTTGGTGCCCACATCTTGTTTTTCAGTTCTGTGCATGCGCAGAGCAATTTTAGTTCTGAAGCGCCCATACAAGCAAACCAGCAGTAGAATCAACCCTGGGTATGATGGGCAGACAAACAGATATAGAAGAGATGGGTTCGACAGCATCACCACCAGATGGATTCGTAACTGGCTGACCAACCGCACTCAACGTGTAGTCCTCAATGGAACTGCATCTACATGGAGGGAAGTATGCAGTTGAGTACCCCGAGGCTCTGTTTTGGGCCCAGTACTCTTCAACATCTTCATCAATGATTTGGATGAGGGAATAAATGGGGAACTCATCAAATTTGCAGATGACACCAAGCTGGCAGGAATAGCCAACACTCCAGAAGATAGGCTTAAGATACAGAAGGATCTTGACAAACTTGAACATTGGGCACTATCTAATAAAATGAAATTCAATGGTGAAAAGAGTAAGGTTCTACATTTAGGCAACAAAAATGGAATGCACAGGTACAGTATAGGTGATACCTTGCTCAGTAGTAATAACTGTGAAAGGGATCTTGGAGTCCTAGTGGACAACCATTTAAATATGAGCCAGCAGTGTGCAGCAGCTGCCAAAAAAGCCAACACAGTTCTAGGCTGCATCAACAGAGGGATAGAATCAAGA
>NC_138550.1:5571350-5623850 GCF_964273705.1 Natrix helvetica | reverse complement strand
TCCAACTGCAGAATGCCTAAGTATTTGTAGGCTTCATTTTCGTTGCATTTAATTAGTTGGCCATTGGGCATTTCAATTCCCTCACACGCAGTGATTTTGCCCCTTTTTATGGATACAGTGGCACATTTTTCCATGCCAAACTGCATTGAAATATCGGTGCTGAATACTCGGACAGTGTTTGTCAGTGATTGGATTTCTATTTCTGACTTTCCATAGAGTTTCAAATCATCCATATATAATAAATGTGAAATTTTTTCAGCTTCTTTGGCTGTTTGGTAGCCTAATTTCATTTTTTTTAAGATTACTGATAGTGGGATCATCGCGATGATGAAGAGAAGAGGTGAAAGTGAATCACCCTGGAAAATTCCTCGCTTGATATTAACCATTCCGTAGTTCTCATTCCCTACTGCCAACTCGGTTCTCCATTGTTTCATCGCCTTTTCAGTAAAGGATGTAATATTTTTGCTAATGCCAGTTGTTTCTAAGCATTTTATGATCCAACTATGTGGCAATGAGTCAAATGCCTTTTTGTAATCAATCCAGACCATATTCAAGTTCGTTTTTCTGTTCTTACAATTTTCTAATATCATTTTATCAATTAGAAGCTGATCTTTTGTGCCCCTGCTCCTTCTTTTGTTGCCTTTCTGCTCTACTGGCAAGATGTTGTTTGTTTCCAAATAATCCATAATGTTATCTGCAATAATGCCTGTGAGTATTTTGAAGGTTGTTGGCAAGCATGTTATTGGTCTGTAGTTTTCAGGTATTGTTCCTTTAGTTGCATCTTTCTGAATCAAGTATGTTTTTCCAGTTGTCAACCATTCATCAATTTGGCCATTTTGTAAAATCTCATTCAGTTGCCTGGCCAATATTGCATGTAAACTGGTCAGATATTTGAGCCAGAAACCATGTAATTGGTCCTTTCCAGGTGATGTCCAATTCTTTACTTTTTTTACTCGATTTTTGACCATCTCAGTTGTTATTTCTAATACTTGCATTTGTTTGTTGCCAATGCTTTTCTCAAAGCCATGTATCCATTTTGCTTCCTTATTGTAGTCCTTTGCATTTTCCCACAATTCTTTCCAGAATTCAACTGTGGCCTGCTTTTCTGGTTTTTGACTTTTGGTGTCATCATTCTCATTAAGACTTTGATAAAAACGCCGTTGGTCTGATCGAAATTGCTGATTTTGTTTGTATTGGATGATTCGTGCCTCATATCTTTCAATTTTCCTAGCTGTTGCTGTTATCTGCTGTTTTACAATCTCTACAGCTTCATTGATGTTTCTTGTATCCAATCTATACCTTCTGATTAGCTGATCTATAATTTTGTTGTTTCTAAGTCGTTGCTCACGCATGTTCTTCAAATTGCTAGCATCTGCCCTTAATTTTTTGACTTTTTGTTCCAATCGGATTTTCCACTTTGGCTTTGATGCTTTTTCCATTGTGTGATTAGGTGCTTTGATTTTAATGCCTAGTTCATTAGTGACTATTGCGGCTACACTGTACATTAACTGGTTCGTTTCCAAGATGGATCCCGATTCAATTGTTGAAAGCACTGCATTAACCATTTTCATGATAGGGGCCAAAATTTTCTTAGGCACAGTTTTTAATGATGGTAAACGTTGCCGTTCCTTATTAAGCAGAAAATGCTCCATGATCTTGTCCTTCAATTCTTTTTGTTTCTGAGTTAATTCATCAGTTGGTTCAGTGATAACTGGTTCTGGTGATAGTGTTGTTATTTTCTCCCCGACAGCTTCTTCTGGGAGTTCTACTACAATGCCTTTAGGTGTGTCTTGAGTATCAGTTATTTCTGCTTGTGATGTTGTTTTCTTAGTTTTGCAATTTGCTTGAATTTCCTCAAGTTCAACTTCACTAAACACTTTATTCCGTGTAATAAATCGCCTTTGATCTGCAAGTCGTTGTTTACTAACATTTGAATCTGGATGTTGTTGTTTCCATAATTCATACATTCGCTTTAAATAACCTCTTTTCCCAGGCTCTGAGTTGTAATAACAGGCCATTATGGCACGGTTTTCATCTGCACTATATTTTTGTCGTTTTGTTGGCTGGTCCACTTGTAGCCCACTTGTCGACGGATGTCCAGGGACCTCAACATCCGCCACGGCCCTTGTTAACCCGCGCGACGACCGATGCGGTATAGAATTTTTATTTGTTTCTTTCACCATGTTATATGGGTTGGCGGTTTTTTTTTATGGGGCCAGGTTGCCAACCTGACCCCAACCCTCCTCCTTTCTCATCCGGGCTTGGGACCGGCAACGGCGGAGTTGTTGTTGTTGTTGTTGTTGTTGTTGTTGTTGTTATTATTATTATTATTATTATTATTATTATTATTATTATTATTATTATTATTATTTACTGTGCTTCTAGACCGCCCCCTCTCCCAAAAGGGACTCGGGGCGGTGTACAGTCCATGCAAAGAATACATCAAAATACAATAAATAGAAGAATTAAATATGTACAGTTAAATATGGAGGAGGTTAAAAATAGAATTAAAAAGAACTGTACAGTTAGCCAGTATATATAAATATAATTTTAAAACCCCTAAGAAACACACAAATTAAATTAAAAACAATACCCCTAAAATAACCAGTTAATAGTACGTCTACCAGGAGGTAACAGTTGTAATTATGCCAGGCCCGCTAGTCGGAACAGGTGAGTCTTCAATTTTTGCCGGAAGGAGCAGAGGTCAGAGGTGGTTCTGATGTCGGGGGGGAGGTCATTCCAGAGGGTTGGGCCCATCACAGAGAAGGCCCTACTCCTTGGTGTCGCCCGTTGGCATTGCCTAGTGGACAGCACCAGGAGAAGCCCCTCCCTGTGTGAGCGAATTGGCCGCAGGGATGTGTGTGGGAGGATGCGATCCCGCAAGTAACTAGGTCCTGTGCCATGGAGCGCTTTAAAGATGGTAATCAGGACCTTGAAACGCACCCGAAAAACCACAGGTAGCCAGTGCAGCTCGCGCAGGAGAGGTGTTACGTGGGAGTACCTAGTACTCCCCATCACAGCCCGCGCGGCTGCGTTCTGAACTAACTGCAGTCTCCGGGCGCGTCCCAAGGGCAGCCCCATGTAGAGAGCGTTGCAGTAGTCCAGGCGGGACGTCACCAGCGCATGAGTGACCGTGCATAGGGCATCCCGGTCCAGTAGGGGGCGCAATTGGCGCACCAGGCGAACCTGGTGGAACGCCCCCCTTGCCACGGCTGCCACATGGTCATCCATTGACAGCCGGGCATCAAGGAGGACGCCCAAATTGCGCGCCCGTTCCACAGGGGGCAATTGTTCGCCCCCTATGGCCAGCGATGGAATCAGCTGGCTGAACCGAGGTGCCGGTAGCCACAGCCACTCGGTCTTGGAGGGGTTGAGTTTGAGTCTGTTGTCCCCCATCCAGACCCCGACGGCTTCCAAACACCGGGACATCACAAATATTATAATATTATATACATCCGTCCGGCCGTGCCCGGGAGCTGCGGAGGCAGAAATGTTGTCGGCGCTCCCGGATGACGAAGGCACGAAAGTGACTGGGGAACGACGAGAACCTTCCTGCCTCTGCTGGATTTTGCACGCTCCTCGCGGCTGCAATATGTAGTCGCGAGGAGCACGCAAAGTCCAGCAGAGGCAGGAAGGTTCTCGTCGTTCCCCAGTCGCTTTCGAGGACTGCGGAGCGCGAGCCGGCGGAGCACGCTCAGGAAGGCGGGGAATGGGATCACGTGTGCTGGAGGCTGAGGCAGCCTGAGCCTCCAGCACACGTGGTCCCATTCCCCGCCTTCCTGATGGCGTCACCAGCCTCACCAGCCATAAACCTCACCGCACGTCACTGCTCTCCAGATAGGTTGGGAAGGCAACTTCACAAAAGCCACGTTGGCTGCAAAATCTAGAAATTGCAATGTATAGAAACCTAGAATAATAGGGCTGGAAGGACGGTCTTTTAGTCCAACCTCCCTACCCATATTCTTTATACATCCCAGACACAGAAACAATGGATGGAAACTAATTGAGGAGAGAACCAGCCTAGAACAAAGGAAAATTTTCCTGTGAGTGAAAAGAATTCACCAGTGGGACGACTTGCCTCCAGAAATTGTGGGTGCTCCAACATTGGAGATTTTTAAGAAGGTATTGGAAGAAATGTCCCTCTGGGTTCAGTTCCAAGTGGGGAAAAAGACACTGGAAACATGGAGGCTGCTTGGAAAGATGGTTTAATGATGCCACATGGTTTGATGTCCTGGGCAAGGAGACACATGGGAGGGAGGGAGAGAGGGGGGAGGGAGGGAGAAGGAGAGAGAGAGAGAGAGAGAGAAAGAGAAAAAGAAAAGAAAAGAAAGAAAGAAAGAAAGAAAGAAAGAAAGAAAGAAAGAAAGAAAGAAAGAAAGAAAAGGAGGATTTATACCCTTTGTTGGGCTTTGAATTTGAGCTTGTATTCTGATTGGTTGTCAGACTCCGATGGGGCCGTGCAGGGGCAACTCTGTAGGCTGTCCGGAGTCCCAGGCTTGGTTGACTCTTGCTGGGTGATGATGTAATGAAAGGGCTTTGGGATTCCTACTATGGCATAACATCTTTGTTATGTAGAATAGACTGGCTCAGGCCCTTAATGGCCCATTGACAAAGGTGTGGGGGCTTTGTTTCTGCCTCCCCTTTTAGGGGAAACATTCTGCCCTTTTAATATTTCCTAAAATATTTCATTTTTCTAGGAGAGGGGTGGGTGCTAACTTCCTACAAAGGGATTGGACCACCACTTGTCTGAAATGGTACGGGGATTCCTGCTTGAGCAGGGGGTTGGACTAGAAGACCTCTAAGATCCTTTCCAACTATTAAGTGGGTGGTTGCAGGTTAAAAGTGACTCAGACTGAAAAAAGACATCCATTGCCAAATGAAGATGGTATAATTAAATGAATTATTTTTTTTTAAAAAAAAACATTTTCAGGTTTTCCAGAAATCTTTATCAGGATAGAAGGTCTCTCCTTTGGGGAGAGGGGGCGGTCTAGAAATCAAATAAATTGAATTGAATTGAAAAAGGCTTTCAAGTCACGTAGATTTGATTTAGCCTTCAATGAGAAAGACTCCCCCCCCCCCCCAGTCCTGCAGTTTTCCCAGCAAATTTTCAGAAGTGGTTCACCATTGCCTCCTCCTAGGGTTGAGAGAGAGAGTGACTGGCCCAAGGTCCCCCAGCTGGATTGGTGCCCAAGGCAGGATTAGAACCAGAGGTGATATTCAGCAGGTTCTGACCAGTTCTAGAGAACAGGTAGCGGAAATTTTGGATAGTTCGGAGAACCATTAAATGCCACCTCTGACTGGCCATGCCCCCATCTATTCTCCGCCTCCTGAGTCCCAGCTGATTGGGAAGAAATGGGGATTTTGCAGTCTCCTTCCCTTGCCACGCCCACCAAGCCACGCCCACAGAACCGGTAGTAAAAAGTTGTGAACCGCACCACTGCTAAGGCCGAACTAGAACTCACCGTATCCCAGTTTCTGGAACTGGTGCCTAAAAGGGCTACACGAAATTTGGCTCGTGTAAGATTAGAATACAAAGCATGCTTAAATAAGTCATTTTGGATAGCTGGCAAGGAACTAAGTCCAAATGGTTAGAGTTCATATTAAAATGAAGATAAAATCTTCTTGCCTGCTATTGACTTTACGGTCACATCTGCTCTTTGTTTATTTTGCAGCAACCCCAAACTGATCTAAAATCACCTTCTTCTTCTTCTATTTTTTTAAATGTCATTCTGATCCGTAGCCCTGGCATCGTCTGGAAGGAGTCCCATCCAATTCGGACCGGTTTCAACCCCGCTTAGCTTCCCTCTCCAAGCAAAGCCACCCAGCTGTAATTAGCTTTGATGACATTCTTTGTGGCTTAGCATTGTAGTCCAATTCTAGTCTATTGGGCTGTGCAACCCCAGAAAATGGATCGTTCAGTCATCAGGTTAAATACATTGTGGAAATGGGGCTCCAGAGGGAAGAGGTGTGAGATAAGGGATAGAAAAGAGAAAAATGGCTTTCTATCATGCCGGAAAGAGAGAGAGTTTCGTTTAGTGCAGTGATGGGTTGCCAATATTTTTACTACCGTTTTGGGCGTAATCCAGCCCCTGGTCCAGACGGTTTGTGGGGAGCCACGTTGCCTTTTAGGGCAGGGGGATGCTATCAGGGAAGGAATCAAGCTCCTCATCTCTCAGGACCTACCCTCTGACAGATGTCACTCAAGATTTCTCACTCATGTACGTAGCCCTGAACAACAATAATAGCAGACCTTATTTCATCTACTTGGGTCTGCAGAGATTTTGGGAGGGAGGAAACTGGTTCTTGGCCATTCTCTAGAAGACCCTAAGAGAAAGCACTGTGAGTTCTAGTCCAGCCTTAGGCATGAAAGCCAGCTGGGTGACTTTGGGCCAATCACCAGGAGACTGGGAGATCTAGTCCCGCCTTAGACATGAAAGCCAGCTGGGTGATTTTAGGCCAATCACCAGGAGACTGTGAGTTCTAGTCCTGCTTTATCCATGAAAGCCAGCTGGGTGACTTTTGGCCAATCACCAGGAGATTGTGAGTTCTAGTCTTTATCCATGAAAGCCAGCTGGGTGACTTTGGGCCAATCACCAGGAGATTGTGAGTTCTAGTCCTGCTTTATCCATGAAAGCCAGCTGGGTGACTTTGGGCCAATCACCAGGAGACTGTGAGTTCTAGTCCTGCTTTATCCATGAAAGCCAGCTGGGTGACTTTGGGCCAATCACCAGGAGACTGTGAGTTCTAGTCCTGCTTTATCCATGAAAGCCAGCTGGGTGACTTTGGGCCAATCACCAGGAGACTGTGAGTTCTAGTCCTGCCTTAGGCTTGAAAGCCAGCTGGGTGACTTTGGGCCAATCACCAGGAGATTGTGAGTTCTAGTCCCGCCTTAGGCTTGAAAGCCAGCTGGGTGACTTTGGGCCAATCACCAGGAGATTGTGAGTTCTAGTCCTGCTTTATCCATGAAAGCCAGCTGGGTGACTTTTGGCCAATCACCAGGAGATTGTGAGTTCTAGTCTTTATCCATGAAAGCCAGCTGGGTGACTTTGGGCCAATCACCAGGAGACTGGGAGATCTAGTCCCGCCTTAGGCTTGAAAGCCAGCTGGGTGACTTTGGGCCAATCACCAGGAGACTGTGAGTTCTAGTCCTGCCTTAGGCTTGAAAGCCAGCTGGGTGACTTTGGGCCAATCACCAGGAGATTGTGAGTTCTAGTCCTGCCTTAAGCTTGAAAGCCAGCTGGGTGACTTTGGGCCAATCACCAGGAGACTGTGAGTTCTAGTCCTGCCTTAGGCTTGAAAGCCAGCTGGGTGACTTTGGGCCAATCACCAGGAGATTGTGAGTTCTAGTCCTGCCTTAAGCTTGAAAGCCAGCTGGGTGACTTTGGGCCAATCACCAGGAGACTGTGAGTTCTAGTCCTGCCTTAGGCTTGAAAGCCAGCTGGGTGATTTTGGGCCAATCACCAGGAGATTGTGAGTTCTAGTCCCGCCTTAGACATGAAAGCCAGCTGGGTGATTTTGGGCCAATCACTAGGAGACTGTGAGTTCTAGTCCTGCTTTATCCATGAAAGCCAGCTGGGTGACTTTTGGCCAATCACCAGGAGATTGTGAGTTCTAGTCCTGCTTCATCCATGAAAGCCAGCTGGGTGACTTTGGGCCAATCACCAGGAGACTATGAGTTCTAGTCCAGCCTTAGGCATGAAAGCCAGCTGGGTGACTTTGGGCCAATCAGCAGGAGACTGTGAGATCTAGTCCCGCCTTAGGCTTGAAAGCCAGCTGGGTGACTTTGGGCCAATCACCAGGAGATTGTGAGTTCTAGTCCTGCTTTATCCATGAAAGCCAGCTAGGTGACTTTGGGCCAATCACCAGGAGACTGTGAGTTCTAGTCCAGCCTTAGGCATGAAAGCCAGCTGGGTGACTTTGGGCCAATCACCAGGAGACTGGGAGATCTAGTCCCGCCTTAGACATGAAAGCCAGCTGGGTGATTTTGGGCCAATCACCAGGAGATTGTGAGTTCTAGTCCTGCCTTAGACATGAAAGCCAGCTGGGTGATTTTAGGCCAATCACCAGGAGACTGTGAGTTCTAGTCCTGCTTTATCCATGAAAGCCAGCTGGGTGACTTTTGGCCAATCACCAGGAGATTGTGAGTTCTAGTCTTTATCCATGAAAGCCAGCTGGGTGACTTTAGGCCAATCACCAGGAGATTGTGAGTTCTAGTCCTGCTTTATCCATGAAAGCCAGCTGGGTGACTTTGGGCCAATCACCAGGAGACTGTGAGTTCTAGTCCTGCTTTATCCATGAAAGCCAGCTGGGTGACTTTGGGCCAATCACCAGGAGACTGTGAGTTCTAGTCCTGCCTTAGGCTTGAAAGCCAGCTGGGTGACTTTGGGCCAATCACCAGGAGATTGTGAGTTCTAGTCCTGCCTTAAGCTTGAAAGCCAGCTGGGTGACTTTGGGCCAATCACCAGGAGACTGTGAGTTCTAGTCCCGCCTTAAGCTTGAAAGCCAGCTGGGTGACTTTGGGCCAATCACCAGGAGATTATGAGTTCTAGTCCTGCTTTATCCATGAAAGCCAGCTGGGTGACTTTTGGCCAATCACCAGGAGATTGTGAGTTCTAGTCTTTATCCATGAAAGCCAGCTGGGTGACTTTGGGCCAATCACCAGGAGACTGGGAGATCTAGTCCCACCTTAGACATGAAAGCCAGCTGGGTGATTTTGGGCCAATCACCAGGAGATTGTGAGTTCTAGTCCCGCCTTAGACATGAAAGCCAGCTGGGTGATTTTGGGCCAATCACCAGGAGACTGTGAGTTCTAGTCCTGCTTTATCCATGAAAGCCAGCTGGGTGACTTTTGGCCAATCACCAGGAGATTGTGAGTTCTAGTCTTTATCCATGAAAGCCAGCTGGGTGACTTTGGGCCAATCACCAGGAGATTGTGAGTTCTAGTCCTGCTTTAGACATGAAAGCCAGCTGGGTGACTTTGGGCCAATCACCAGGAGACTGTGAGTTCTAGTCCTGCTTTATCCATGAAAGCCAGCTGGGTGACTTTGGGCCAATCACCAGGAGACTGTGAGTTCTAGTCCCGCCTTAGGCTTGAAAGCCAGCTGGGTGACTTTGGGCCAATCACCAGGAGACTGTGAGTTCTAGTCCCGCCTTAGGCTTGAAAGCCAGCTGGGTGACTTTGGGCCAATCACCAGGAGACTGTGAGTTCTAGTCCTGCTTTATCCATGAAAGCCAGCTGGGTGACTTTAGGCCAATCACCAGGAGATTGTGAGTTCTAGTCCTGCTTTATCCATGAAAGCCAGCTGGGTGACTTTGGGCCAATCACCAGGAGACTGTGAGTTCTAGTCCTGCTTTATCCATGAAAGCCAGCTGGGTGACTTTGGGCCAATCACCAGGAGACTGTGAGTTCTAGTCCTGCCTTAGGCTTGAAAGCCAGCTGGGTGACTTTGGGCCAATCACCAGGAGATTGTGAGTTCTAGTCCTGCCTTAAGCTTGAAAGCCAGCTGGGTGACTTTGGGCCAATCACCAGGAGACTGTGAGTTCTAGTCCCGCCTTAGGCTTGAAAGCCAGCTGGGTGACTTTGGGCCAATCACCAGGAGATTATGAGTTCTAGTCCTGCTTTATCCATGAAAGCCAGCTGGGTGACTTTTGGCCAATCACCAGGAGATTGTGAGTTCTAGTCTTTATCCATGAAAGCCAGCTGGGTGACTTTGGGCCAATCACCAGGAGACTGGGAGATCTAGTCCCACCTTAGACATGAAAGCCAGCTGGGTGATTTTGGGCCAATCACCAGGAGATTGTGAGTTCTAGTCCCGCCTTAGACATGAAAGCCAGCTGGGTGATTTTGGGCCAATCACCAGGAGACTGTGAGTTCTAGTCCTGCTTTATCCATGAAAGCCAGCTGGGTGACTTTTGGCCAATCACCAGGAGATTGTGAGTTCTAGTCTTTATCCATGAAAGCCAGCTGGGTGACTTTGGGCCAATCACCAGGAGACTGGGAGATCTAGTCCCGCCTTAGACATGAAAGCCAGCTGGGTGATTTTAGGCCAATCACCAGGAGACTGTGAGTTCTAGTCCTGCTTTATCCATGAAAGCCAGCTGGGTGACTTTTGGCCAATCACCAGGAGATTGTGAGTTCTAGTCTTTATCCATGAAAGCCAGCTGGGTGACTTTGGGCCAATCACCAGGAGATTGTGAGTTCTAGTCCTGCTTTATCCATGAAAGCCAGCTGGGTGACTTTGGGCCAATCACCAGGAGACTGTGAGTTCTAGTCCTGCTTTATCCATGAAAGCCAGCTGGGTGACTTTGGGCCAATCACCAGGAGACTGTGAGTTCTAGTCCCGCCTTAGGCTTGAAAGCCAGCTGGGTGACTTTGGGCCAATCACCAGGAGACTGTGAGTTCTAGTCCTGCCTTAGGCTTGAAAGCCAGCTGGGTGACTTTGGGCCAATCACCAGGAGATTGTGAGTTCTAGTCCCGCCTTAGGCTTGAAAGCCAGCTGGGTGACTTTGGGCCAATCACCAGGAGATTGTGAGTTCTAGTCCTGCTTTATCCATGAAAGCCAGCTGGGTGACTTTTGGCCAATCACCAGGAGATTGTGAGTTCTAGTCTTTATCCATGAAAGCCAGCTGGGTGACTTTGGGCCAATCACCAGGAGACTGGGAGATCTAGTCCCGCCTTAGGCTTGAAAGCCAGCTGGGTGACTTTGGGCCAATCACCAGGAGACTGTGAGTTCTAGTCCTGCCTTAGGCTTGAAAGCCAGCTGGGTGACTTTGGGCCAATCACCAGGAGATTGTGAGTTCTAGTCCTGCCTTAAGCTTGAAAGCCAGCTGGGTGACTTTGGGCCAATCACCAGGAGACTGTGAGTTCTAGTCCTGCCTTAGGCTTGAAAGCCAGCTGGGTGACTTTGGGCCAATCACCAGGAGATTGTGAGTTCTAGTCCTGCCTTAAGCTTGAAAGCCAGCTGGGTGACTTTGGGCCAATCACCAGGAGACTGTGAGTTCTAGTCCTGCCTTAGGCTTGAAAGCCAGCTGGGTGATTTTGGGCCAATCACCAGGAGATTGTGAGTTCTAGTCCCGCCTTAGACATGAAAGCCAGCTGGGTGATTTTGGGCCAATCACTAGGAGACTGTGAGTTCTAGTCCTGCTTTATCCATGAAAGCCAGCTGGGTGACTTTTGGCCAATCACCAGGAGATTGTGAGTTCTAGTCCTGCTTCATCCATGAAAGCCAGCTGGGTGACTTTGGGCCAATCACCAGGAGACTATGAGTTCTAGTCCAGCCTTAGGCATGAAAGCCAGCTGGGTGACTTTGGGCCAATCAGCAGGAGACTGTGAGATCTAGTCCCGCCTTAGGCTTGAAAGCCAGCTGGGTGACTTTGGGCCAATCACCAGGAGATTGTGAGTTCTAGTCCTGCTTTATCCATGAAAGCCAGCTAGGTGACTTTGGGCCAATCACCAGGAGACTGTGAGTTCTAGTCCAGCCTTAGGCATGAAAGCCAGCTGGGTGACTTTGGGCCAATCACCAGGAGACTGGGAGATCTAGTCCCGCCTTAGACATGAAAGCCAGCTGGGTGATTTTGGGCCAATCACCAGGAGATTGTGAGTTCTAGTCCTGCCTTAGACATGAAAGCCAGCTGGGTGATTTTAGGCCAATCACCAGGAGACTGTGAGTTCTAGTCCTGCTTTATCCATGAAAGCCAGCTGGGTGACTTTTGGCCAATCACCAGGAGATTGTGAGTTCTAGTCTTTATCCATGAAAGCCAGCTGGGTGACTTTAGGCCAATCACCAGGAGATTGTGAGTTCTAGTCCTGCTTTATCCATGAAAGCCAGCTGGGTGACTTTGGGCCAATCACCAGGAGACTGTGAGTTCTAGTCCTGCTTTATCCATGAAAGCCAGCTGGGTGACTTTGGGCCAATCACCAGGAGACTGTGAGTTCTAGTCCTGCCTTAGGCTTGAAAGCCAGCTGGGTGACTTTGGGCCAATCACCAGGAGATTGTGAGTTCTAGTCCTGCCTTAAGCTTGAAAGCCAGCTGGGTGACTTTGGGCCAATCACCAGGAGACTGTGAGTTCTAGTCCCGCCTTAGGCTTGAAAGCCAGCTGGGTGACTTTGGGCCAATCACCAGGAGATTATGAGTTCTAGTCCTGCTTTATCCATGAAAGCCAGCTGGGTGACTTTTGGCCAATCACCAGGAGATTGTGAGTTCTAGTCTTTATCCATGAAAGCCAGCTGGGTGACTTTGGGCCAATCACCAGGAGACTGGGAGATCTAGTCCCACCTTAGACATGAAAGCCAGCTGGGTGATTTTGGGCCAATCACCAGGAGATTGTGAGTTCTAGTCCCGCCTTAGACATGAAAGCCAGCTGGGTGATTTTGGGCCAATCACCAGGAGACTGTGAGTTCTAGTCCTGCTTTATCCATGAAAGCCAGCTGGGTGACTTTTGGCCAATCACCAGGAGATTGTGAGTTCTAGTCTTTATCCATGAAAGCCAGCTGGGTGACTTTGGGCCAATCACCAGGAGATTGTGAGTTCTAGTCCTGCTTTAGACATGAAAGCCAGCTGGGTGACTTTGGGCCAATCACCAGGAGACTGTGAGTTCTAGTCCTGCTTTATCCATGAAAGCCAGCTGGGTGACTTTGGGCCAATCACCAGGAGACTGTGAGTTCTAGTCCCGCCTTAGGCTTGAAAGCCAGCTGGGTGACTTTGGGCCAATCACCAGGAGACTGTGAGTTCTAGTCCCGCCTTAGGCTTGAAAGCCAGCTGGGTGACTTTGGGCCAATCACCAGGAGACTGTGAGTTCTAGTCCTGCTTTATCCATGAAAGCCAGCTGGGTGACTTTAGGCCAATCACCAGGAGATTGTGAGTTCTAGTCCTGCTTTATCCATGAAAGCCAGCTGGGTGACTTTGGGCCAATCACCAGGAGACTGTGAGTTCTAGTCCTGCTTTATCCATGAAAGCCAGCTGGGTGACTTTGGGCCAATCACCAGGAGACTGTGAGTTCTAGTCCTGCCTTAGGCTTGAAAGCCAGCTGGGTGACTTTGGGCCAATCACCAGGAGATTGTGAGTTCTAGTCCTGCCTTAAGCTTGAAAGCCAGCTGGGTGACTTTGGGCCAATCACCAGGAGACTGTGAGTTCTAGTCCCGCCTTAGGCTTGAAAGCCAGCTGGGTGACTTTGGGCCAATCACCAGGAGATTATGAGTTCTAGTCCTGCTTTATCCATGAAAGCCAGCTGGGTGACTTTTGGCCAATCACCAGGAGATTGTGAGTTCTAGTCTTTATCCATGAAAGCCAGCTGGGTGACTTTGGGCCAATCACCAGGAGACTGGGAGATCTAGTCCCACCTTAGACATGAAAGCCAGCTGGGTGATTTTGGGCCAATCACCAGGAGATTGTGAGTTCTAGTCCCGCCTTAGACATGAAAGCCAGCTGGGTGATTTTGGGCCAATCACCAGGAGACTGTGAGTTCTAGTCCTGCTTTATCCATGAAAGCCAGCTGGGTGACTTTTGGCCAATCACCAGGAGATTGTGAGTTCTAGTCTTTATCCATGAAAGCCAGCTGGGTGACTTTGGGCCAATCACCAGGAGACTGTGAGTTCTAGTCCCGCCTTAGACATGAAAGCCAGCTGGGTGATTTTGGGCCAATCACCAGGAGACTGTGAGTTCTAGTCCTGCTTTATCCATGAAAGCCAGCTGGGTGACTTTAGGCCAATCACCAGGAGATTGTGAGTTCTAGTCCTGCTTTATCCATGAAAGCCAGCTGGGTGACTTTGGGCCAATCACCAGGAGACTGTGAGTTCTAGTCCTGCTTTATCCATGAAAGCCAGCTGGGTGACTTTGGGCCAATCACCAGGAGCCTGTGAGTTCTAGTCCTGCCTTAGGCTTGAAAGCCAGCTGGGTGACTTTGGGCCAATCACCAGGAGATTGTGAGTTCTAGTCCTGCCTTAAGCTTGAAAGCCAGCTGGGTGACTTTGGGCCAATCACCAGGAGACTGTGAGTTCTAGTCCCGCCTTAGGCTTGAAAGCCAGCTGGGTGACTTTGGGCCAATCACCAGGAGATTATGAGTTCTAGTCCTGCTTTATCCATGAAAGCCAGCTGGGTGACTTTTGGCCAATCACCAGGAGATTGTGAGTTCTAGTCTTTATCCATGAAAGCCAGCTGGGTGACTTTGGGCCAATCACCAGGAGACTGGGAGATCTAGTCCCACCTTAGACATGAAAGCCAGCTGGGTGATTTTGGGCCAATCACCAGGAGATTGTGAGTTCTAGTCCCGCCTTAGACATGAAAGCCAGCTGGGTGATTTTGGGCCAATCACCAGGAGACTGTGAGTTCTAGTCCTGCTTTATCCATGAAAGCCAGCTGGGTGACTTTTGGCCAATCACCAGGAGATTGTGAGTTCTAGTCTTTATCCATGAAAGCCAGCTGGGTGACTTTGGGCCAATCACCAGGAGATTGTGAGTTCTAGTCCTGCTTTAGACATGAAAGCCAGCTGGGTGACTTTGGGCCAATCACCAGGAGACTGTGAGTTCTAGTCCTGCTTTATCCATGAAAGCCAGCTGGGTGACTTTGGGCCAATCACCAGGAGACTGTGAGTTCTAGTCCCGCCTTAGGCTTGAAAGCCAGCTGGGTGACTTTGGGCCAATCACCAGGAGACTGTGAGTTCTAGTCCCGCCTTAGGCTTGAAAGCCAGCTGGGTGACTTTGGGCCAATCACCAGGAGATTATGAGTTCTAGTCCTGCTTTATCCATGAAAGCCAGCTGGGTGACTTTTGGCCAATCACCAGGAGATTGTGAGTTCTAGTCTTTATCCATGAAAGCCAGCTGGGTGACTTTGGGCCAATCACCAGGAGACTGGGAGATCTAGTCCCACCTTAGACATGAAAGCCAGCTGGGTGATTTTGGGCCAATCACCAGGAGATTGTGAGTTCTAGTCCCGCCTTAGACATGAAAGCCAGCTGGGTGATTTTGGGCCAATCACCAGGAGACTGTGAGTTCTAGTCCTGCTTTATCCATGAAAGCCAGCTGGGTGACTTTTGGCCAATCACCAGGAGATTGTGAGTTCTAGTCTTTATCCATGAAAGCCAGCTGGGTGACTTTGGGCCAATCACCAGGAGATTGTGAGTTCTAGTCCTGCTTTAGACATGAAAGCCAGCTGGGTGACTTTGGGCCAATCACCAGGAGACTGTGAGTTCTAGTCCTGCTTTATCCATGAAAGCCAGCTGGGTGACTTTGGGCCAATCACCAGGAGACTGTGAGTTCTAGTCCCGCCTTAGGCTTGAAAGCCAGCTGGGTGACTTTGGGCCAATCACCAGGAGACTGTGAGTTCTAGTCCTGCCTTAGGCTTGAAAGCCAGCTGGGTGACTTTGGGCCAATCACCAGGAGATTGTGAGTTCTAGTCCTGCCTTAGGCTTGAAAGCCAGCTGGGTGACTTTGGGCCAATCACCAGGAGACTGTGAGTTCTAGTCCTGCCTTAGGCTTGAAAGCCAGCTGGGTGACTTTGGGCCAATCACCAGGAGATTGTGAGTTCTAGTCCTGCTTTGTCCATGAAAGCCAGCTGGGTGACTTTTGGCCAATCATCAGGAGATTGTGAGTTCTAGTCTTTATCCATGAAAGCCAGCTGGGTGACTTTGGGCCAGTCATCCTCTCTCAGCCACCTCAAAGAGTTGTTGTTGTTGTGTGGAAAATCGGAGAAGTGAGCTCCGTTGCCCAATGCTCTCTGCCTTATTTGTCAAAATAATAAAAGTGGGTTGCAAATTAAACAAACAAATTCCAGCTTTTGCTCAGTCCCTGATCTACTGTGTGCAACTTGATTCCTTCTTATCTATCTCCCTTTTCATCTCACTTCTGAAGGGAACTTTTAGACAAAATTCCACCTGGCTTACCTGCCTGTTTCATCTTTAGATACGGCGGTTTCCATCTAAAGAATAGACCCACGTGGTCATCTTCACCAAAAAAACCATCTTTCCAATCAACCTCCATGTTTCTACCTTTCTCCCCACTTGGAACTGAACCTCATGAATGTTTATTCCCAAAACACATTGCAATTTCCAGAATTTGCAGCCAACGTGGCTTTTGTGAAGTTGCCTTCCCAACCCACCTGGAGAAGATGGACAGTCAGCTTCGAGAGATACAGAAATCAAGCACAGACAGAGAAAAGTCAGTTTTTTTTTCCAAGTTTGTGGGGGGAAAACATGCAGATATTTTGAATGCCCAATTTGGCCAAGCATTCCAACTTCATGCGAGCTTCAACAATCCAAGCTATCGCCTGGTTTAGTCTTATATTTGTAATTGTGTGAACCCCGATTCATGGTTCTCCCTGTCAGGAAATTTCTCCTTATTTCTAAGTTGCTTCTCTCCTTGATAAGTTCCCATCCGTTGCTTCTTGTCCTGCCTTCAAGTGCTTTGGAGAATAATAAACAAATGGCTGTAAGTCGAAACTACCTGTACTGATCCAGCAAATGTTTGGAATGGATGCAGAGACGATTCAAAGAAGACCAAAAACGCAATAGATAGAAGGGATGTCTGTGTTTTTTGCAGCCTTGATCTTGCCAATGCAATCCTAGGCTGCATTAATAAAGGGATAGAGTCAAGATCGTGTGAAGTGTTAATGCCGCTTTATAAGGACTTGGTGAGGCCACACTTGGAATACTGCATTCAGTTTTGGTTGCCATAATATAAAAAGATATTGAGACTCTGGAAAGAGTGCAGAGAAGAGCAACAAAGAGGATTAGGGGACTGGAGGCTAAAACATATGAAGAACAGTTGCAGGAACTGGGTATGTCTCCTTTAATGAAAAGACGGACTAAAGATGACATGATAGCAGCCTTCCAATATTTGAGGGGCTGCCCCAAAGAAGAAGGAGTCAAGCTATTCTCCAAAGGCCCTGAAGTCAGGACAAGAAGCAATGGGTGGAAACTCATCAAGGAGAGAAGCAACCTAGAACTAAGAAGAAATTTCCTGACAGTGAGAACAATCAATCAGTGGGACGGCTTGCCTCCAGAAGTTGTGAATGCTCCATCGTTGGAGGCTTTCAAGAAGAGGCTGGACAATTATTTGTGTGGAATGGCATAGGGTCCCCTGCTTGAACAGGGGGTTGGACTAGAAGACCTCCAAGGTCCCTTCCAACTCTGTTATTCCATGAGTCTAGGAAATAACGTTGGAACAAAATGTAAATAATAGCTAAGTGCGGACCTCTCTTGCAGCAGGGTTCCAATGTTTCATTTCTTTTCTACACATTTACCCACAAAACAATAATAACACACACACACACACACACACACACACACACACACACCTCAGGCCCCCAAATCTGTAGCCAAGGGAGAGAGGATCGATCCTCATTGTTTTGTCTTTCGCCAAATAGCTTTGAAAAAGAGGGAATTATAGGTTTGTCCACACTAGGAGAGCAGCTGCCAGGAAATGACAATGGCTTGGAAGGATGGTGATGACGGTTTCTTAAAGCAAAGCTTGATGACAACGCAATGCCGCTGCAATCATCAGTAAGGATCATTTATTCTCCCACAGATTCTGCGTTGGAAACTGGAAAGTTGGCAAGGTTTTTTTAATTTCCTTCACGCAGGTGTGCTCCAGTTTTGGAAATGGTTCAGATTTGAAAGAGGCCCAGATTAGATGTTTGATCTGCCTGCAGGGATCAGTTAAAGCTGCATTTGACTCTATGCACATAGAGTCCTTGCCAGGGATGGGATACAGGTTCTCTTTGTAATGGATGCAACAGGGCATATTTGATGGGTAATTTAGAAAGGAGGGAAGGTGATGGAGAATTTATTTTTTTGAGGTTGCTCAAGATGGAATTTGCTGCTGTTCGTGTTTTTAGTCAACAGTAGTCTCTGTCAAGATGCTTCATTTCATTCTTCTTATTTGGTCCCTCTTGGTATCTCTCTCTCTTTCTCTCTCTCTCTCTCTCTCTCTGTTTATCTTTGTCTCTCTCTTTTCTGTCTCTCGCTTTCTCTTTCCCTGTCTCTCTTTTGCTTTTTCTGTCTCTGTCTCTCTCTATTTCTCTGTCACACTTTCTCTCTTTCTCATTGTCTCTCTTTCTCAGTTTCTCTCACTTTCTGTCTCTGTCTCATTGTCTCTCTCACACACAAACTTTCTCTTTCTCTCATTCTCTCTGTGTCTCTCTCACTTTCTCTCTTTTTCCCTTTCTCTCTTTGTCTCATTCTCTGTCTCTCTTTCTTTCTTTTCTCTTTTCTTTCTCTTTTTCTCTCTTTCTCTGTCTCTCTTTTGCTCTTACTCTCTCTGTCTTTCTCATTGTCTCTCTCTCACACACATTTTCTCTTTCTCTAATTCTCTCTCTTTCTCTAATTCTCTCACTCTTTCTCTAATTTTCTCTCCCTTTCTCTAATTCTCTCTGTGTGTCTCTCTCTCTGTGTCTCTTTTTCTCTCTCTCTCTTTCTGTCTCCCTCTCTGTCTTTCTCTGTTTCTCTGTCTTTCTCTCTCTATCTGTCTCTCTTTCTTTTCTCTTTTTCTTTCTCTCTCTTTCTCTTCTCTCTTTTGCTCTTACTCTCTCTCTTTCTCATTGTCTCTCTCTCACACACATTCTCTCTTTCTCTAATTCTCAATGAGTGTGTCTTTCTCTGTTTCTCTCTGTTTCTCCCTCTCTTTTTCTCTGTATCTCTTTTGCTCTTTTGGACTGCCTCTCTCTCTCTCTCTCTCTCTCTCTCTCTCTCTCTCTCTTTCTTTCTCACTCTCTTTCTCTCTCTTTCTCACTGTCTCTTTCTCACTTTCTCTCACTTTCTTTCTCTCTCTCTCTCTCTCTCTCTCTCTCTCTCTCTCTCTCATTGTCTCTCTCCACACACATAGGTAGTCCTCAACTTATGACCACAGTTGAGCCTAAAATGTATGCTGCTCACTGAGATACATCTTAAATGAGCTTTGCCCCATTTTACATCTGTTCTTGCTACATTGGATAAGCAGCCTTCCAACATTTATTGTATTTGTTAACTACTGTATTTGTTAAGTTAGCAACACCGTTGTTAAGTGAATCTGGCTTCCCCATTGACTTTGCATGTCAGAAAGTCGCAAAAAGGGATGATGTGACAACCGTCATAAATACGAACCAGTTGTCCAGCATCCTGAATTTAAATCACACGATCATGGAGATGCTGAAACAGTCATAAGTGCGCAAAAATGATCACTCTTTTCAGTGCTGTTGTAACTTTGTCACTAAATGAACTGTTTTAAGTGGAGGAGTACCTGTACTCCATCACAAACAGAGGCCATCAGATAGAGAAAACTCTCTTAAACTTTCAAATACTTTGGCTACCTGATAAGAAGGAAGGACTCCCTGGAGAAGAACCTTATGCTGGGAACGAAGGAGGGCAAAGGAAGAAGGGATGACAGAGAAGGAGGTGGCTGGATGGAGTCACTGAAACAGTCAGCGTGAGCTTCAATGGACTCCGGAGGATGGGAGAGGACAGGAAGGCCTGGAGGAACGTGGTCCATGGGGTCGCGATGGGTTGGACACAACTTCACAACTAACAATGACAACATCAACTTAGTCTTAGAAGGGAAACATTAACTAACCTTTGATGCTATCCTTAGGTTTTTTTTAAAAAAAAATGGGGTCAGGGCCACCTGGACGAAAACCAACAATTAGAATGGATCACATGGAGAATTAACCTTCCTGGACACACTGGAGATTCATAAACCTGATGGAAAAGGGAATTGCAGAAGTTGAAATGGAATTATGCCACCACCACCACCACCCCAGGCACGTTCGGATCATTAGCCATGTTGACTAAGCTGATGAAAAGTGTGACTGAACACATCTGAAGGGCATCATTGCAGAAGCCTAATGGGAAATAGCTCCCTTTGGGATTTGCGAACATCTGGGGGAAGCTTAGATAGATGGAACATCTTCTGTGGGTTTGAGATGATAGGGAATTAGACCTAACTTGCTCCATTTTCAGATTAGGGCATGAATATCCATCAGAGAAGGATGTAGACTTTGTCACAGAGCATAGCCAAGAGGCATTAAATGGTCATGTTAAGTTTTCGAATAAGGAGATGGTCTTCAGCTATTATGGTACCAGGTTTTCTCTATTCTGCAAGCTATGTTTCAATACCTTAAAAATACAATTCCTAGAATAGAATAGAATAGAATGGAATGGAATGGAATGGAATGGAATGGAGTGGAGTGGAGTGGAGTGGAGTGGAGTGGAGTGGAGTGGTAAAGAATATGTAATGGAAAAGAATGGAATGGAATGGAATGGAATGGAATGGAATAGAATAGAATAGAATAGAATAGAATAGAATAGAATAGAATAGAATAACAGACGTGGAAGGGACCTTAGAGGTCTATTAGTCCAATCCCCTGCTTAAGAAGGAAATCTTATAGCATTTCAGACAAATGATTCCTTAAAACTTCAATTTTTGGAGCATTCACAACTTCTGGAGGTAAGTTGTTCCACTGATTAATTGTTCTGACTGTCAGGAAATTTCTCCTCAGTTTTAAGTTGCTTCTCTCCTTGATTAGTTTCCACCCATTGCTTCTTGTTCTGCCCTCAGGTGCCTTGGAGAATAGTTTGACTCCCTCTTCTTTGTGGCAACCCCTGAGATATTGGAACACTGCTATCATGTCTCCCCTAGACCTTCTTTTCATTAAACTAGTCATGCCCAGTTCCTGTAGCCTTATGCTTGTTGTGGTTTTAACCATTCAGTCATGTCCAAATCTTGGTGACTTGTGTTCAGGTTTGCTGATTGATTTTACTCATTTAAAGAGTTTGTAAGACCACCCAGTGCAAAGATTGCATTTCCAGGTTGTGTACAATGAATTCCTTTTTAAAGAAAACAGAGTAGACTTTTTACCACAGGAAAGCCATTTCTGCAAGGGCGAAATTATTCTAATCGTCAACACTTAAAATCAAAGTGCCATGGTTTTCAGCTTTGAGCAAAAAATCCAGGAGTGGTTTCCAAGGGGAAACAAAACTAGATAAATTCTTCTCTTCAATTAAAACATTTTTGCCATCTCTGCCAACTTCATCACTTGTGCAACTCCCGAATCATAATCCTGAGTCACCTGACCTTATCTTTGTTGTTCTGTGAAAAGCATGCGATTGGCAAACAAACTGAATTCACAAATAAGGCCGTGCTTTCTCCATCATCGAGGGATCATTTCGAGACCATTTGCAGCTTGTATGGGATTTTTTAAAAGTGCCAAAAGGGGAAATACTTTTCAGCCTGCCAAAATGTATCAGCCTTAGTTCAAAGGACTACAGTGTGTTAGGAAATAGATTATCTTCTCTAATGCAAATAGATTTTGGGACTAAGTCAGAATGACATTGGATGGAATAAAATTCTGTACTTGGGATAATTTGATTCTTTCTTCTCTCTATCCCAGGGGTGTCCAAACTTGGCAACTTTAAGACTTGTGGACTTCAACTCCCAGAATTCCCCCTGGCTGGGGAATTCTGGGAGTTGAAGTCCACAAGTCTTAAAGTTGCCAAGTTTGGACACCCCTGCTCTATCCCTAAATACGGTGTGATCACCGCATGTGTGGCTTGGATAGTGTAGTAAGCCACCAACGAAATCCATCAAAACACGCATTAAATATTTGTCTTTTATTTGAGAAAAGCAATTAGCAATGATTGCCGTCTCTCCTAAAGAGAGTTGCAATTCTCCAGTGATGAGGTGGTCTGTTGAACAAACATTTTCATTTACAACTAGCCCTTGACTTATGACCATAACTGAGCCCAAAGTTTCCGATGCTAAGTGAGACATTTGTTAAGTGAGTTTTGCCCCATTTTACGACCTTTCTTGCAACGTTTGTTAAGCAAATCACTGCAGTTGTTAAGTTAGTCACACGGTTGTTAAGCGAATCCGACTTCCCCCATTGACTATTATTCATTTATTTATTACACTAGCCGATAACTGGTGTTGCCCAGGTATTTATTTATAGGGGGAAAATGTCCGGACCAAACGTAATCACAGCTATTAGATAGATGATAGATGATAGATAGATAGATGATAGATAGATAGATAGATAGATAGATAGATAGATAGATAGATAGATAGATAGATAGATAAGGTAGGTAGGTGGATAGATAGATAAGGTAGGGAGGGAGGGAGAAAGAGAGAGAGAAAGAGAGAGAGAGAGAAAAAAGAGAGAGATAAGGTAGGAAAGTAGGTAGGTAGGTAGGTAGGTAGGTAGGTAGGTAGATAATGATGATAGATAGATGATAGATGATAGATAGATAGATAGATAGATAGATAGATAGATAGATAGATAAGGTAGGGAGGTGAATAGATAGATAAGGTAGGGAGGGAGGGAGAAAGAGAGAGAGAAAGAGAGAGAGAGATAAGGTAGGAAAGTAGGTAGGTAGGTAGGTAGGTAGGTAGGTAGGTAGGTAGGTAGGTAGGTAGGTAGGTAGGTAGATAATGATGATAGATGATAGATAGATAGATAGATAGATAGATAGATAGATAGATAGATAGATAGATAGATAGATAGATAGATAGATAGATAGATTTCTATGCTACCCATGTCGCTGGGAAGGTTGCATACGGCGGCCACATGAGCTTGGATTGCTTCAACTCTTGTAAATAAATATTGTTTTTGCTATGCACATCAATTTTGATCATATAACTTTGTGGGGCTGCCACAAAGAAGAGAGGGGTCAACCTATTCTCCAAAGCACCTGAAAGCAGCACAAGAGGAAACAGGTGGAAACTGATCCAGGAGAGAAGCAACATGGAGTTAAGGAGAAACTTCCTAACAGTGAGGACAATTAACCAGTGGAACAGCTTGCCACCAGAAATCATGGGCGCTCCATCACTGGAGGTTTTTAAGAAGAGACTGGACAGCCACTTGTCTCAAATGGTGTAGGATCTCCTGCTTGATCAGGAGGTTGGACTAGAAGATCTCCAAGGTCCCTTCCAACTCTATTCTGAATTGAATTGAAAACCGTGTGGGGATCATAAGTGCAATGACCGGTCGCAAATCACTTTTATTAGTGAAGCTGTAGCATTTTACGATCTTTCTTGCCACCTTTGTTAAGCGAATCAGTGCCGTTGTTAAGTAAGTCACGGGATTGTTAAGCAAATCTGGCTTCCCCGTTGACTTTGTTTGTCCAAAGGTCGCAAAAGGTGGATCACACAACTCTCGAACATTGCAATTGTCAAGTCTGTTGTCAAGCGTCTGAATTTTAACCCTGGAGGTGCCATCTTGGTCGTAAGTGTGAAAAGTCACCTGAGTCGCTTTTCTCAGCGCTGTTGTCCGTTTGAACGGTTCACTAAGCGAACTGTTGTAAGTCGAGGACTAGCTGTATTTTTAGATTAGAGCACGGCTGCAACTTTGCAATTATTGGATGCGAAAAAATGCAAGAATTGCTAGATCTTGTAATCTATGTTTTTGAGATGAGAATCAGGGACACTTGAACAATCTTCTTAAAAGTATCTCTCTCTCTCTTTCCTCTCTCTCTCTCTCTCTCTCTCTCTCTCTCTCTCTCTCTCTCTCTCTCTCTCTCACCAATAGAATGAGGTAATGTTGTCAGAAACAAGACCTTTATTAAAGGAATGATGTCATCTCTGGGGGAGAGAGGTAGCCCTTCATACGTCCTCTTTATCAAGAATTTTTATTTAATTTGTTTTGTTCAAGGAGACAAGCAAATTTTGGACCGCCTCTAATCAAACCATTTAATCCACTTTTTTGCATGCGCAATATTAGAATTGCAATCAAATTGATGGCAGGGACTTAAGTGTCAGTGTGATTGGATTTGATGGATTCTAACAAAAGTCCAGGCACGCGGCGGCTCAGTGGCTAAGACGCTGAGCATGTCAATCAGAAAAGTCAGCAGTTCGGCGGTTCAAACCCCTAGCACCACGTAACGGAGTGAGCTCCCGTTCCTTGTCCCAGCTTCTCCCAACCTAGCAGTTCAAAAGCATGTCAAAATGCATGTAGAAAAACAGGGACCACCTTTGGTGGGAAGGTAACAGCGTCCCATGCGCCTTCGGCGTTGAGTCATGCCGGCCACATGACCACCGAGACGTCTTCGGACAGCGCTGGCTCTTCAGCTTTGAAACGGAGATGAGCACCACCCCCTAGAGTCGGGAACGACTAGCATGTATGTACGAGGGGAACCTTTACCTTATGAGGCATGGATGCATGTGTGAACAAATCTGAATCCTCCCTTGATGTTGTTGGAAGAAATACCCATCTGGTTCAGTTCCAAGCCAGGGGAAAGGCACTAGAGACAAAATGGAGGCTGGGGGCTGATTCCAAAGAGTGTCCATTTGTTGATGAAGCAGAACGTGCGTGATGCTGGGTAGCTGATCACATGGAGTTGAGAGAGAGGGTGTTATTTATACCCTCTCTTGGGCCTTGCCCTTCAGCTTCCTGTTCCTGTGCAAGAACATGTACTCTATTGACTATTGTCGGATTCTCATGGAGCCATCTAAGAGTCATGTTTGGTTGAACCTTGGACTGATGTAATGTCCCCAGGTGATTGTGCAATGCACTGGAGCTGAAGGTCTTTTGCTTTGTATATAGGCTGCCCAGTCCTTCTCAATGGGCAATAAAATATCTGCTTGGGGGGTGGGGGTGATTAAGAAAGGCGGGGGCTGCTTTCCAAGAGCATGTTTCTCCATTTCTCACCCGGGGAAATATAATATCCTGCCTTTTAAATATTCCATTCTTCTAGGAGAGGGGCGGATGCTACCTTCCTACAATATACCATAAAGAGTCACGTGACAATCCACTTTTGAGACCTTGTGGACAACCAACGTCAATGGGAAAGCCAGATTCACTTAACAACTGTGTCCCCGACTTGACGACTGCAGCTGTTCATTTAACAATCAGGTCAAGATAGGCCATCAAATGCAGGGGTCGGATTCAAAAATTTTAGTAACCCGTTGTCTGCTTGGTTGTTGCCCTGGTGGGTGTGGTCTATTCAGCCTCCTGAACCATGGGGGGGAGGTGTTTTTACCCTCCCCAGGCTCCGGAGGGTTTTCTCAAGACTCCAGGAGGGTAAAAACAGCCTCCCTCATGCTCTGGAGGCCGGAAATGGCCCTGTTTCCAGACTTCCAGGAGGCCCATTTTTTGCCCTCCCCAGGCTCTAGAGGTTTTTTTCGAGCCTCCGGGAGGGCAAAAACAGCCTCTCCCAGACTCCGGAGGCTCTGCAGAGGCTGGAAATGGGCCCATTTCTGGACTTCCGGAACTTCCAAGAAGCCCATATTTTGTTCTCCCAGAGCCTCCGTGCAGGACCTTGCACTTACCTGGCCTCCAAAATGGGCCATGTAGAGACTCCTAGGAGGAGAGGGGCAGGGTGGGCAGGGCCAGTCACTCCTTGCAACTACCGGTTTGGCGAACCAGATGTAAAATTAGCATCTGGCTTGCCCAAACCGGTCAGAACCATCTGAATCCCATCCCTGGTCAAATAGGGGAACAGTCAAAATTCAGCCAATGTTTCACCACAGAAATGCCGGGCTAAATTGCTGGCACAAATCAAGGACTACCTGTAATTGATTGTTAGTCTGATGTTAATCTTGGAGTTAATCTATGCCCACCTGGGTGCTGATGGCTCCGGGGTGTGTGTCTTTTTGTCCCCTTTTTGGCGAGTTGATTCTTTGTATTGACGTTCAGAAAGTCACTGTAAATTTGGTTGTCCTCCATGGACCTTGAGGGAGGATGGCTGTCGAGGCCCCACAGAATGTTTTATCGTTATTTGGAATGTGTCTTCTGCTGATTTATGATCTGCTGTTTTCTTTGTACTGTTCTTACTTTCTGGTTGTTGTTTTTCTCTTCCTTTAAAAAAAAAAAGTAAGCTGCCCACAGTCATCTGGAGTCAAAGCTGTATTAAAGGCATCGTGAAATAAATACTGAACAAATCTGGATTGATTCTGTATTTTGGAGTAAGGAAGAAAACCCGACAGGCTAGAGGTGGATGCATTGATAAAATTAGAAACAGCTTTATTTATATCTTGGTGGGAAGTTACTGGCCTGGAAAAAAGAATTATTAGATTGCTAAGGGTTATTTTGTCTCTTAGGATAAAGGTGTTTTTTTTTTAAATGTCGGTCCTACCACAAGATGGATCAGCATTTTCCCCCTTTTCTCTTCTCGCCATAGACATCATAGGTGTGGAGCCCCTCACTGACCTTGGCTGATCTCAAAAATGTCAAAATTCTCTCTACATGGGGCTCCCCTTGAGATGCACTCGAAGGCTGCAGCTGGTCCAGAATGCGGCCGCGCGGGTTGTTGCGGGAGTCCCTAGGTACTCCTGCGTAACACCTCTCCTGCGCGGGCTACACTGGCTACCTGTGGCTTTTCAGGTGCATTTCAAGGTACTGGTTATCATCTTTAAAGCGCTCCATGGCACAGGACCAAGGTACTTGCGGAATCGTATCCTGCCCCATACATCCCTTCGACCGATCCGCTCTCACAGAGAGGGGCTCCTCCGGGTGCCGTCCACGAGGCAGTGCCAGCGGGCGACGCCCAGGAGTAGGGCCTTCTCTGTGATGGGCCTGACCCTCTGGAATGACCTCCCCCGTGACATCAGAACAACTACTGATCTCCGCTCCTTCCGTAAGATGCTCAAGATCCACCTGTTTAGTTTAGCGGGCCTGGCCTAATCCCGATCTAGTCCCTCAATTATATACTTTTAAATTTTGGGGGTTGTTTTAAGCTGATTTTTAACTTTTATTACCCTGTACAGCTCTACTGTTTAATTGGTTTTTAAGTGTATCTATTTTATACTAGGTTTTAATCTGGTGTCTGTACACCGCCCCAAGTCCCTTCGGGGAGAGGGGGAGGTCTATAAATTTAATAAAATAAATAAATAAATAATAAATAAATTGGTTCATTAGGGAATGGAAAATCATTACAAAACCTCAAGTTAGGTACAGGGGAAAAAACATCTGAGAAGAGGACAAATGGCATAGCATCATGATGGCAAACCTATGGCATGCCCCAGCTCAGCTCCACTGCGCATGCATGCATGCCTCCCACTGGCCAGCTAGTTTTCTTGTCTCTGCCACACATGCACTGGGGCGGGGGGCATATGGAGACTCGCATGCATGCACAGGGGGAGCACAGGGAGGAGCACAGGGGGAGCGTCATACGTGTCCCCCTCCCCTGCAGCCTGTTTTTGGTCCCAGGCAAAAGTGGGTTCCTACCAGTTCGGACCGGTTCGGCCTAATAGGTAGTAACTCGGACGGACACATGACCGTAACCGGTTCTATCCTGGGTGCCGCCATCTTTATTTTCTATTCTTCACATGCGCAGAACAATCTTCATTGAAAAAAACTGTGCTTCCCCCCCCCCCGTTTTTTAATGGTTTGCGCATGCACGCACCTTTTAAAGTTCAAATCTGCATGCACGAGGAGCGCATGCCTGGCGAGTATGCGAGTGATGCGAGTGAGCCCGCTAGGCCCAAAACATGGTGTGGGAGAATGCGGAGCTCTCTCTCTCTCTCTCTCTCTCTCTCTCTCTCTCTCTCTCTCTCTCACACACACACACACACACACACACACACACACTCCACAGCCTGTTTTTGCTCCCAGGAGGCTGCAGGGAGGCCTGCTAGGCCCAAAACGGAGCACGGCGGGTTGCACACGCATGCGTGGAGGGGCGGGGAGTGCATGTGTGTGTGTGTCACGCATGCATTGCATTATGGGTGCCGACCCGCATGTCCATGCGCTATCGCACGCACACGACCGTTGGGCACACGACGACAAAAAGGTTAGCCATCCCCGCCATAGCACCTTTTAAAAATTCTTCTTTTTCTCTTTTTTCGATGGAAGAATTTTTGGATGTTTTGTGTTTAATTCTTGACAAGAAAACTCCACGATTTAGCTCAAAAAAAAATATCACACGGACATCAACTTTGTCCTGAAGAGAGCAATCTTCCCTCCCCCCCCCCCAAAAAAAGCAGGTGATAAACGGTGCAGGTTGACACAGCTGGGTGCCGTTTTGCGCCATCTGTTACCGCCCGACAGGGCCTGGTCTATGAAGCTGAATTAAATCTTTTGAGGTTGATTGCGGTTTTCTTTCCTCCTTATTTTATAACACTGGGACTTAATCACTGACAGAAATAGATTGTCAGTCCAAGGAGAGGGGAGGCGGGAGGGGGAAACTTTGCTTCCCTCCGTCAGGAAAATAAAATATGGGCTTAAATAGTTCTTTAGATTATCGGCCCTTCTTCAGAGCTAATGAGCGTCTTCTAACGTCCCTGGATGTCTGGGTGAGTGGTTTTGTGCATGGGCATATTTGATGGGTAATTTAGAAAGGAGGGAAGGTGATGGAGATTTTTTTTTTTTTTTGAGGTTGTTCAAGATGGAATTTGCTGCTGTTCGTGTTTTTAGTCAACAGTAGTCTCTGCCAAGATGCTTCATTTCATTCTTTTTACTTGGTCCCTCTTGGCCTCTCTCTCTCTCTTTTCTTTCTCTCTCTCTCTTTCTCTCTCTCTCTGTGCTCTCTCTGTTTCTGTCTCTTTTCTTTCTCTCTTTCTCTCTTTCTCTCTTACCTCTCTTCCTCTTTCTTTCTTTCTCTCTTTCTCTCTCTCTTTCTTTCTTTCTCTTTCTCCTCTCTCTTTTTCTCCCTTTCCCTCTATTTCTCTTTCTCCTTTCCCTTTCTCTCCCTCTTTCTTTCTCTCTCTCTCTTTCTCTCTCTCTTTCTCTCTCTTTTTTTCTTTCTCTTTCTCTCTTTCTCTGTGGAGAGAGAGAAAGTAAGACACACAGAGAGAGACAGAGAGACAGAAAGAGACAGAGAGAAAGAGACAGAGAGACAGAAAGAGACAGAGAGAGACAGGGAGAGAGAAATAGAGAGAGACAGATAGACAGAAAGAGACAGAGAGAGACAGAGAGGGAGAAAGAGATGTTTATGCAGCATCATAAAAGTCAAGATGCCAGCCATGACCTCCCAACTGGAAGCCAACCGCCTTTTAAGAAGTGTGACCTTCCTGTGGATGCATCTGTTGGTAGTTTATAGACAGCAGCAGTTTCCATGTGACAAGTAACATGAATCACCGTATTCCCCCTCCCCCCCCCCCAAAAAAAAAACCCAACAGAAGACACTGATGAGAGTCTGAAGAAAAAGGGGAAAGGGAAAAGGAAAGGAAATGATGAAAGGAGGCAGAGAAGAAGGGAAAGAGAGAAGGGAAAAGAAAGGAAAAGGAACGAGAGAAGGGAAAAAGAAGGGGAGGAAAGGAAAGAGAGAAGGGGAAAGGAAGGGAAGGAAAAAGAGAGAAAGAAAGAGAAAAGGAAAGGGAACGGAAGAGGAAAAAGGAGGAGAATGGAAGGGATAAGATAGGAAAGAGGAAAGGAAAGAGAGGGGGAAAGAAAGGAAAAGGAAAAGAAAGAGGAGAGGAGAGGAAAGAGAAGAAGAGGAAGGGAAGGAGAAGGGAAAAGGAAGGGAAGAGAACAGAAGGGGAAGAAGGAAGGGAAGAGAAAAGAAAGGAAAGGAAAGAGAGAAGGGAAAAGGAATGGAAAGGGAAAGGAAAGGAAAGGGGAAGAAGGAAGGGAAGAGAAAAAAGGAAAGGAAAGAGAGAAGGGAAAAGGAAGGGAATGGGAAAGAGAGAAGGGAAAAGAGAAGGGAAAAGTAAGGGAGGGGGAAGAAGGAAGGGAAGAGAAAAAAAGGAAAGGAAAGAGAGAAGGGAAGGGGAAGGGAAGGGGAAAGAGATAAGGGAAAAGGAAGGGAAGGGGAAGAAGGAAGGGAAGAGAAAAGAAAGGAAAGAGAGAAGGGAAAGTGAGAAGGAAAAGGGAAGAGAAACAGAAAGGCAAAGAGAAAAATGCCAAAGCGAAAGGAATTAAATCCCAGGTAGGAAGCAAGATGACACCGAATGCTTTGTTGTTTAGGAGGAAAACAAATGTCCACAGCTGGCGTGTCTAGAAATGTGATACTGAGTCATTTTGCTCCATGGAAATCCTAGCCCGGGTCATGGCAGGCAATTGGCATCCCCCGGGCTCCATCAGCTCTTGTCCTCATTTCGCAAGTTCTCTGCAGGCAACCCATTCAGGCATCTGGCAAGGGTTATTTTACTGCCTTCATCCAGGCTCTACACACCGTGGAATATTCGTAGAGCGTGGAGGATCTACAGGCGGTTGGCTTTTTAAAAACAAGCGTGGAAGCAAATTGGGTGCTCTTTTGCTTGAACGATACGGTGAGAGATTGTGGAGAGGATGAGAAAAGAATGGAGAATAGGTTGAAACCACACACACACCCTCTTCTTTGTGGCAAAGCCTCAAATATTGGAATGCTGCTATCATGTCACCCCCTGGACCATTTTCCTGACCTCAGAAGGACGGAAAGCTGAGTCAACCTTGAGCCAGTCAGGATCGAACTCCTGGCAAGGGGCAGAGTTAATTTGCAATACTGCATTCTAACCACTGCGCCACCATGACTCTTGACATAGATAGATAGATAGATAGATAGATAGATAGATAGATAGATAGACAGACAGACAGACAGACAGACAGACAGACAGACAGACAGACAGACATACATAGCACTTAGACTTATAACTGCTTTAGAGTGCTTTACAGCCCCTCTCTAAGCAGTTTACAAAGTCAGCATATTGCCCCCAATAATCTGGGTCATTTTACCGACCTCGGAAGGGCGGAGGGTTGAGTTATGCTTTGTATGTGTTTCTGTGTCTGTGTCTGTGTGTGTGTTGTGTGTGTGTGTGCGTGTGCGTGTGTGTGTGATGGAAAGCAGAAAAGAGGGCTGCATAGTGCATACGCTGTGCTTTGGGTCACGTGATCAAGAGGAAGGGGAAGGGGAGGGCTTACCATAGAGTAACTGCCAACGTCTCAAACAGGTCCTGGACTTCCTTCCATAGAGAGGAACTGGGGAAAAATATGTTAGGCTTTTTTTTTCCCCCTCCCCGCAATTTTCAGACTCAAATCTTCCTCTCCATCACAGTTTCTGTTCCGTCCTTGGATAAATGTCACGTTGCCACAGAAAGAATCCTGAGCCCATTTCACATCGTTTCTTTCCCATGTTCTGTTGAGATGGGGGAAAAAAATAACTAAATAAAAGTGATGCAAGAGCCTGACACTTCACTTTGCTGCCTGCTAATTTCTCATTTGTGACCAACTTTTTTTTTTTAACTAATGGAGGGAATCTGTAAGAAATCAAAACAATGCAAAAAAAAAGAAAACATCTGGTTTGAAATCTCACATCGGCACCAGAGGTGGTATTCTCCCGATTCGGACCGGTTTGCTCAAACCGGTAGCGGAAATTGTGGGTCGCCTCGGCTCTATGCCTTCCCATTTAGGCACTTTTTTTTTGCCAAAGTACATGCGCAGAAGGAAGAGCACATACGCGGAAGTCCGCGTGCTCGCATTTGCAAACCGGTAGGGAAGGTAAGCGAATCCCACCCCTGGTCCAGTGGTGTGTTCCTACAGGTTCGGTCCGGTTTGGCCGAACCGATAGTGGTTTAGTGGCCTGGGTCGCTGGAACTGGCAGTGACCCAGGCCTGCCACACCCCCGAATCGGTTCTCCGGCCAGCACCATAGGCGCCGCCATCTTGTTTTTCGCTTCTGCGCATGCACCGAACAATTTTTATTGCACTGCACATCAAGCGCGGGTGGGCAGTGCGCCCAGGAGCGAACCGGCGGTAGTGCCTGCCGGAAACCACCCCTGCCATGATCAGCATCCTTGGTGGGGATGATTGCAAAGCCCTGACTTAAAAACCAACAGGTGTTTGGATCTCAAAGCCACGAAGCCCTAATACCAGAAAAATGTCAGCCTTTTAGAGGTTACAAAATGATGTGTTGCATTTATTGCTGCATGCTAGTATCGCTTTCCCACTGGATATTCTTTTAGTCTATCTTTCCTACAAAAAAAATACAGATTGTGCAATTTCTGGTTATTTTTTTTAAGTATTTGTGATGCCAAACACTGCATTGTGTAAATGTGTAACATCTGGAAAAGAGCCACATTTTGATGAGCACATGGAGTGACAAGGAATGAGGAAGCATCAAATACTTAATACAACATCTTCTTAAAGACTTCCAGTGTTGGGGCATGCACAACTTCTGAGGCAACTTCTGTTCCACTGATTCATTGTTCTCACTGTCAGGAAGTTTCTCCTCCGTTCTAAGTTGCTTCTCTCCTTGATTAGTTTCCACCCATTGCTTCTTGTCCTGCCTTCAGGTGCTTTGGAGAATAGCTTGACTCCCACTTTTTGGGGGCAGCCCCTGAGATATTGGAAGACTGCTATCATGTCTCCCCTAGTCCTTCTTTTCATTAAACTGGACATACCCAGTTCCTGCAACCATTCTTCATATGTTTTAGCCTCCAGTCCGCTAATCCTCTTTGTTGCTCTTCTCTGCACTCTTTCTAGGGTCTCTGCATCTTTTCTACATCGTGGCAACCAAAACTGGATGCCGTATTCCAAGTGTGGCCTTACCAAGCCATTATAAAGTGGTATTAACCCTTCCCATGATCTTGATTCTATCCCTCTGTTGATGCAGCCTAGAACTGTGTTGGCTTTTTTGGCAGCTGCTGCACACGGCTGGCTCCTATTTAAATGGTTGTCCACTAGGACTCCAAGATCCCTCTCACAGTTACTACTGTTGAGCAAGGTACCACCTATACTGTACCTGTGCATTTCGTTTTCCTTGCCTAAATGCAGAACCTGACTCTTTTCACCATTGAATTTCATAAGACTAACGGTACTTCCTATAGTTTGAAAAGTTAAAATACAGGTTTTACTGTTTAGCATCCATTCAAAGCTACAACCTCACCCATAAAAGTCATGTCGTTAAACTTATGATCCCCACAGTATTTTCAATTCAATTCAGAATAGAGTTAGAAAGGACCTTGGAGGTATTCTAGTCCAATTAAGATCAAGCAGGAGACCCTATAGCCATGATGGCGAATCTATGGCACGCATGCCACAGGTGGCACATGGAGCCCTCACCCCAGCTGAGCTCCACTGCACATGCATACGTGCCTCCCGCCAGCCAGCTTATTTTTGGGACTCTGCCGTGCATGTGTGGAGGGTGGGGCACACAGGGGAGACGGGTGGGGGAGTGCAAGTGTGTGTGAGGCGCCCCCACCCCACTTAACAACTGTGGCGAGGCAGCACTCAGTCTCCTGCACACACCCCTGGGAGCAAAACCGGGCTGTGCGAGGGGGCGCCACACCTCTCCACACCCCATTTTGGGCCTAGTAGGCCTCCCTGCAGCCTCCTGGGAGCCAAAAAGGGGCACCGGGGGGCACGCTGCACACATCCCTGTGCCCCATTTTGGGCCTAGTAGGCCTCCCTGCACTTACCTGGGAGCCTAAACGGGGTGTGTGGGGACTCCTGGAAGGGGCAAGGCAGGAAGGGGCAGGGCCAGCCAGCAATTTAACAACCGGTTCACTCGAACCGTCCTAAACTGGCTGAATCCCACCACTGCACAGATTGAATAACAGGAATGTCCTCCATTGCTCAGTTATTCTTTTTTCTGAAAGATCTCTACAAAATAACTCTCAAGTTCATCAGTGCCAAGGTTGCCTACACTGATTAGCAACCGCTCCGCTCCTAGTTAGCCATTCAGTATTTCTGCCAAGCTTTTTAACATCTTTGTTGCTGAGCTTCAAACCATCTTGATGTTGCTTCTCTGTCATTGAATTTATTTGCCCGTTCTTCCGTGATGAGAGAGCTGTGGGCCATAGCTTGACCTTGTCCCTAGTTTTGCTGGTCAAAAGCCTTCGAGCAGAATAGGTTGGGTGAAGAATACTGTAGATAACACACACACACACACACACACACACAGTTGTATACCCATGCTTTGCGATGAAACTATGTGATCAGGCAATGCAGGAGAAATCCAGTTCACTGCGGTTCAATCTGTTGGCTCAGTGGTGGTCGGTGTTTGAAACACCTAAGGGAATATCGTTCCCGCTGCCTTGAGTACGGATGCAGTTCCATAGGTGGAAGGTGTAGACATTTGGTGGGGTCCCAACGTTTAGTACTATAAGGAGCCCCAGACCGCCCCTGAGTGAAGGAGTGGAACGTCTGCCAGTTTGAACTGAGGTAAGGGAATGTGAAGCAACTGGCAGTTGGAACAGAGTTCTTTTCAGGTGAGGAAGGGGAGTTGAATGTCTAACTCCATAGCATCAGAGCGTGTTAATGTAAGGCAACTAGCAGTTGGAACAGAGTGGGGAGGGGGAGTAGAATTCCTTAGCATCAGAGCGTATTAATTACTGCATAAGACATACTAATGATCTGATGGTCATTTTGAAAAATCCTTTCTTAGCGAGCACCTAGAAGCCAAGAGGAACATCCATGCCAAATTTCAAGTTTGTAGGCTTTACGGTTCTGGAGATTTTGCGATGTGTGTGTGGTATTTGGCTTTTATATATATAGATAAGAGATGGAAACATCTTGTAAATTCAGAGCTTAGTGGCTGATGGTTCCTTTAGAAGCTTCTTCAGAACGATCATCGTCAATCCAAGAATGTATCTTCTAGTCACACCTACAAAGCCACTGGTATATTAGGACACCCTGGCTGATTCAGGAGTGGGATTGAAAGGATACCCCTATATACACATCAGCTTGTCTCAAAGAGCATGACAGTCTTAACAAAATAACAGAGTTGGAAGGGACCTTGGAGGTCTTGTAGACCAACCTCCTGTTCAACCAGGAGACTCTATACCATTTTGGACAAATGCCATCCAAATCTCTTCTTTAAAGAGATGAGAGACAAAGGTGGTATTCAGCCAATTCGGACCGGTTCGCCCAAACTGGTAGCGGTGAACTGCAGGGGGGCTGGCCTACCCGCCCCAGCTCCAAAACATCCAATGTAGCCTCATTTTTGACACCACTGTGCATGCAGGCATAGCGCGCACATGAGCAAAGCACATGCATGGAAGGCCACATCTATGTGCAGAAGGCATGTGCATGCGAAATGCTAGCATGTGTGCATGCTCACAGTGGCAAAGTTGAATCCCACCGCTGCAGAGCACCCACAATTTCTGGAGACAGCCTGTTCCACTGATTAATTGTACTCACTGTCACTGAAATTTATCCTTGCTTCTAGATTGATTTATTTTCTTGATTAATTTCCATCCATTGCTTCTTGTTCTGCCTTCATGTGCTTTGGAGACTAGGATGACTTTGTGGCAGCCCTTTAGATGTTGGAACTGTGCTATCATGTCTCCCCTAAGTCTTCTTTTCGGTAGATTAGAAACATTTATTACCTCCAATCGTTCTCCATATGTCCTTAGCTTCCAGTCCCCATATCATCTTTGTATATATATTCTGATGACCAAAACTGGATGCAGTACTCCAAGCAGGGGTGAGATTCAGCCAGTTCGGGCCGGTTCGGGCGAACTGGATGCTAATTTTACATTTGGTTCGCCAAACCAGTCGTTGACATGACTGGCTGGCCCCGCCCAATCCACTCTGCCCCTCCCAGGAGTCTCCATGTGGCCCATTTTGGATGCCAGGTAAGTGCAGAGCCTGCTTGAAGGCTCTGGGAGTGTGAAAAATGGGCCTCCCTGAAGTTCTGGAAGTCTGGAAACAGGCCCATTTCTGGCCTCTGGAGGGCCTCTGGAGCCCAGGGAGGCTGTTTTCGGCCTTCCGGAGGCTTGAGGAAAACCTCCGGAGCCTGGAGAGTGCGAAAACGCCCTCCCCACCATCACCATGGTGCAGGAGGCCAAGTAGGCCACGCCCACCAGCAACCAGACAGAGAACTCGTTGCTAAAATTTTTCAATCCCACCCCTCATTCCGAGTATGGTCTTACAAGGCATTATAACATTTTTTTTAATTATCCTATCGGCCCTCTTTTCCACAACTTCAGTAAGGATCTTCCAAACACCATAACTCTCCTTTTACCGGGAAAATGGACAATTGCTAGACTCACTACCATCGTTCAAACTAAACTTCTGACATCTCCCTCACAGTAGCTGAATTTATCACAGCAGCAGTTAAAACCTGGCAACTGTTAACTCCGGATTCAACCTTCAGGTGCAACGTCCTTGGTCTGTTTTATTTTTCTGTCTCTTTCGTTCCTCCTCTTCCATAACCCTAAATTACAATTACAATAAACAGCTAAGTAAGTCTTAAGCAACCATCATTCATCAAGCTTAAAATGTTCCGTGTAGAGAACATAGGGTACACCTCTGAATTTTATTGCCAGGTTTTTAATTATCTAAATGTTTTAATATGCTAGTATTTTAATATTCCACTAGGCTGTTCCACAGCAATATAGCAATATACTACTTCCTTCGGTGTTAAGTATTTCTTGACATTTTCGCTGCCTTATGTATTTTCAATAGCGTTCGATGTTGTAGAAAGGGCTCGGCAGCTTTTTATGCTGTTCACCCAAAGATAATTAGGGGACTGGAGGCTAAAACCAATGAAGAACAGTTGCAGGAACTGGGTATGTCTAGTTTAATGGAAAGGACTAGGGAAGACATGATAGCATTGTTCCAATATCTCAGGGGCTGTCACAAAGAAGAGGGAGTCAAACTATTCTCCAAGGCACCTGAGGGCAGAACAAGAAGCAACGGGTGGAAACTAATCAAGGAGAGAAGCAATTTAGAACTAAGGAGAAATTTCCTGACAGTGAGAACAATTAATCAGTGGAACAGCTTGCCTCCAGAAGTTGTGAATGTTCCAACACTGGAAATTTTAAAGATGTTGGATAACCATTTGTCTGCAATGGTTTTCTGCCTGAGCAGGGGGTTGGACTAGAAGACCTCCAAGGTCCCTTCCAACTTTATTCTATTCTACCCCACTGATAATGTTACTAAATTGTACTGGCTTATGGTCATTGACTGTAATAAAAGATTGGAGTGAATCCTTTAGTGCTGTTTGTACAATCCAGTATTATGCAATCCCTGATTGTATAAACAGAGGCGTAGAGTCAAAACCATGTGAAACCTTAGTACCGGTTTATAAAGCCTTAGCAAAGCCACACCTGTTATACTGCGTCCAGTTTTGGTCACCACATTGCAAAAAAGATGTTGAGACTTTGGAAAAAGTGCCAAGAAGAGCAACTAAGAGGATTAAAGGCCTGGAAACTAAAACATATGAAGAACGGTTGCAGGATTTGGGTTTGGCTAATCTAGAGAAAAAGAAGGACTAGGGACAGTGGTGGGATTCAGCCGGTACGCACTAGTTCAAAAGAACCGATACCGCACTGGGTGGCTGTGCAGGCTCTTAAGTAGGGCTTATTTGGGGATAGGGCTTATATTAGGCGCACATGTAAAAACATGATAGAATATGGAGGAACATATAGATATAGATACAAATACACATCTCTCTCTCTCTCTCTCACACACACACACACACACACACACACACACACACACGGTAAAGGTTCCCCTCGTACATACGTGCTAATCGTTCCCGACTCTAGGGGGCGGAGCTCATCTCCATTTCTAAGCCAAAGAGCCAGTGGTGTCCGAAAACATCTGGCTGGCATGACTAAACGCCAAAGGTACACAAAACGCTTTTCCCTTCCCACCAAAGATGGTTCCTATTTTTCTACTTGCATTTTTTACGTGCTTTCGAACTGCTAGGTTGGCAGAAGCTGGGACAAGTCACGGGAGCTCACCCCGTTTACGCGGCGCTAGGGATTCGAACTGCTGAACTGCCGACCTTTCTGATTGACAAGCTCGTCATCTTAGCCACTGAGCCACTGTGTGTGTGTGTGTGTGTATTCATTCATTCTTTTGAGAAGAGCAGGCATCAGAAATTTCATTTTTTAATATGTGCCAGAGTGTTCACAGAAAAAAGTGACAATAAAGGTTATCTTCTGTTGTTGGCTCATCCAGTCCAATCCCTCTGGACATTGCTAAATTTCTTTATGCTGCCAATACAATCAGGCGAGAGGTGAGTCCAGCTTCATAAAGTTGGAAATGTTAAGTCTTTCTTTCCAGCTTTTGCACGTTAAGCCACCAGTTTATACCTATAAATATAAGGGCAATTCCAGACAAGCCGTGCTAACAACAAAAGGCGTTTTAAACTTAAGCATAAATGGATGTGTAAAGAAATATAAACTTAGCGAAAAGAAGGTGGGGGGAGGAAATTTCTGGAGAGGAATTTGACACTTAGTCAGTCTGCTACAGAAGAATGGAAAGAGAAGACCCCTTCAAAGACTAAACCATAATCAATTATTTCCACCCTAGCTAGCAATCCTGAAAATCTTTCCTAGGAAAAAATAATAATGCTTCCACGCTGTCTCTCTCTCTGTCTCCCTCTCTCTCTCTGCTGTTGCAATACCGTTGCAACAGCTAGCAACCTGCTTGCAACAGGTTGAGCCATTGCCGGATCCCTTGTGCCTACGACTTGTAAATATATATACATATATATAAATAAATATATATCTCCGTAGCCTTCGCCTGTTGCAACATTTCTTCGACAGAAAAGAAAGCTTTGGCTTTTGGGCATTGTCTTCAGTTATGGCTTATTTACCTGGCCCAAAAGCTCGGCAATTTCTCAGATTTCAGCCGGCGAGCTCTCCGCTTTCAAACGACGCTTTCATTCCCTAGAGCCTGGAATTAATTTATACCAAAAGGATAAGAAAAGAAAAAGAAAGAAAGGAAAGGAAAGGATTTGTTCCAAAGCTGTATTTCAAGTTGGCTAGCTGGACACCTGCATCCTTAACAGGAGCACAGGGCTTTGTGTGAAAGATGCTGGAAGAAGAACAATTCAGAGTGAGTTAAATATATATATTTATATATTTATATGTATATATTATTATCATAAAATCTACAAGGTGGGAGGGATCATGGAGATATTCCCCTTTGAGGCTTTGTGGGATATAATATAGTTGGAATGCATTGCTAGAATGACAATGCTAAGGTTACATTGCGTGGTGTGTAATCTACCCTTTTTGTGTGTGTGTGTGTGTGTGTGTGTGTGTTAGACTTTCTGCTATGTTTACCTGGTCATTCCTCATCTCTCTGGATAAAATGTCAAGTCTGTGCACTTCATTCCTAGGAATGATGATGATGATGATGATAATAATAATAATAATAATAATAATAATAATAATAATAATAATAATAACAACAACAACAATCACCAGTCAATGGTATTTGTGACACGTATTTAAATTTTCACTTGACTGAGTTTCATGTGTAATGAATAAAAGAAATTAATAATAATAATAATAATAATAATAATAATAATAATAATAATAATAATAATAATAATTTGATGAAACTGTTGACCACATACTCAGCTGCTGTAAAAAAAATCGCGCAGACTGATTATAAATTGCAGCACAATTCAGTAGCACAAATGATCCACTGGAATTTGTGCCAAAATTATAATATTAAAACAACAACAAACTGGTGGGAACATAAGCCTGAAAAAGTTACCGAAAATCAGATGGTCAAGATCCTATGGGATTTTCGTATACAAACGGACAAAATACTGGCGCATAACACGCCAGACATCACACTGGTTGAGAAAAATAAGGTTACAATCATAAACATCGCAATACCAGGGGATAGCAGGGTCAACAAGAAGGAACATGAAAAAATCGTGAAATATCAGGACTTAAAAATTGAAATTCAATTATTATGGCACAAACCAGCAGTGGTAATTCCAGTGGTAATCGGCACACTGGGTGCTATTCCAAAAGCACTGGAATTACATTTAAAACAGTTAAAACTTTTAAATCACCATCAGTCAAATGCAAAAAGCTGCACTGCTTGGATCTGCACGTATATTACGAAAATATGTTACGACGTCCTAGGCCCCTGGGTGGGGCCCGATTAGTAATCAATGCCAAATCCGGCGAAAGAACTGGCCGCTGTGATACAATCGTATAATAATAATAATAATAATAATAATAATAATAATAATAATAATAATAATAATAATAATAATAATAATAATAATAATAATGTAAGAGGGATACCCATTGTCATCGGGGTGCTTGGAACCATGCGCAAAAATTTTACAAGATAGATCAACGAATTGCAGCTTCCTGCAATAACACCAGCGGAACTGCAAAAAAAAAATGCGCTACTTGAAGCATCGTACATCTTAAGAAGCTACTTGGTTGATACCTAGGACGCTGGCAGCAACCCGGTATCAACCATTAGCACCAGTCAATGGTATTTGTGACGCATTTTTGAATGTTCAGTTGACTTGCGTTTCATGTTTAATGAATAATGTAAATAATAACAACAGCAGGGTTACCCTTTGTCACCAGGGCACTTGGCACCATGTCCAAGAATTTTATAAAAACACATCAAGAAATTGCAGCTTCCTGCAATAACACCAGCGGAACTGGAAAAAAAAAACCTGCGCTACTAGGAACATCATATATTTTTAAAAGGTGCAGCAACTTTTATCAACCATTAGCATCAGTCAATGGTATTTGCAACACATCTTTAAATGTTCACTTGCATTTTTGAACGTTCAGTTGGCTGAGTTTCATGTTTAATGAATAATGTATATATAATACTAATTATAATGATGATGCACACCCCGGACTTAACTCTTGTCGATAAGAAAGACAAAAAAAAAGTCTGACTAGTGGATGTGGCAGTGCCTGGAGGCAGCAGAAGAGAAGAGAAAGAACTCGGGAAGATCACAAAATACAAAGACCTACAAATAGGAATAGAAAGACTATGGCAAAGGCATGCAAGGATAGTACCAAAAGTCATTGGTGCCTTGCGTGCAGTCCCAAAACAACTGGAGCATCACTTTTAACACCATTGGCATTGACAAATTTCCCATCAGTCAATTGCAGAAGGCAACTTTACTTGGAACCGCTTCCATCCTGCGACGAGATCTGTAACACCGTCAAACATCCAGATTTGCCTATCCCAGGGTCCTTGGGAAGGAGTCGATAGGTAGACAAAAATTGCCAAACCCAGACGGAACATCTGGCTGACTCTGTGATGAATAATAATAATAATCCAGATGTTGCAAATGAATGGATGAACATCTTGATGGGTTTTATTTATTCATTTTGAGAGGTTGGCTTGGCTTTTCACCCTGAACCCTGTGTGGAATAGAAAGAAGGAGACACGTCAACTTTCGATGATCTCACAACACCAGGTTTTACTCTTGTGCTGCAGGTTTGCACCCGCATCAGTGTGTAAACTCCGTCAGTGAGGCAGATTGAGAGAGTTCTGAGTAAGGGACAGGGCCGTGAGCTTTCCTTGTTGAGCTTCAAACATCTGGAACGGGTTAGCAGTAGTCCAGGATGCTTTCAGCCTCTTCCCAAGATCTTAAAACCAGTGAAAAAAGCAACATCTAACTCTAAGAAAATACTACAAGAGCAGAGATATCTTGATCCTGCCTACAACGGATTTGTACATTTGCACATTTCCCTTCGCTCAGTCCTCTTCTGTTCCAATTTTCCGAGCAGCATTTTTAAAAATCAGTTCCTGACTCAAATCACAACCAAATATTCATTAGTTTGCATGTTTCTACAGCCGCCGTCATCTCAGGAAATGACTCCGGGCAGCTTACAATTCGAAACAATTCATATTACTAAGTTTTAAAAAAATTAAAAATGTGTTAAAACAGGAGGGGGAATGCCCATTAAAACTAAAAATGCAGAAGCATTCATCCGTTTTCTGACTTCTGTACTTTTTCTTCATTCTTGCACCAACGTTGCTACTTGAATAAAACATCCCAAAAAGTAACAGTTTTGAAGTGGCCATACTGAAGGTGATATATTTAAAAGTGGATTTCCTAAAAACAAAAATGATTGTTGTTGTTGTTTTAATAAGTAGCTAGGAGAGAGAGAGAGAGAAAGAGAGAGAGAGAGAGAGAGAGAGAGAGAGAGAGAGAGAGAGAGAGAGAGAGAGAGAGAGAGAGAGAGAGAGAGAGAGAGAGAGAAGCATATTTTTGCACACATGCAAACTTCCATCCACTCAAAACAGAGAATTGTTGGCTTTGATGCAATGCCTTATCGGTGCATTCAGGTCGGTGCACATTAATCAAATTTGTCACAGGAAAAAATTAACGCCATTAGAAGCATGATGTCACCCAAGCTATTTTTTTCCCCCATGTTCTACTGGTGTCGCATTATATTCTGCAGTCAAAAAATAGAATGTGACAGGAAGGTGAATTAAGAAAAGCCAAAATCTAGGACAAAGTCCTGTTATATCTTTTCACCGAAATGGGAAGGGGGAAGGGGAGTCTGCCGAATTTGAAAAACCAAAATATGGGGAAAAAAGATTTGAGTGAGCATTTCCTTTTCAATCAGAATAGAAATAGAACGGAGCAGAGCAGAGCAGAGCAGAGCAGAACAGAACAGAACAGAACAGAATAGAATAGAATAGAATTATTTATTGGCTAAATGTGATTGGACACACAAGGAATTTGTCTTTGGTGTATAAGCTCTCAGTGTACATAAAAAGACAACATACATTCATCAAGAATCACAAGGTACAACACTTAATGATAGTCATAGGGTACAAATAAGCAATCAGAAAACAATCAATATAAATATAAATCGCAAGGATACAAGCAGAAAAGTTACAGTCCTGCAGTCATAAGTGGGAGGAGATGAGTGATAGGAACGATGAGAAGACTTAATAGTAATAATAATGCAGCCTTAGTGAATGGTTTGACAGTGGAGAGGGAATTATTTGTTTAGCAGAGTGATGGCGTTCGGGGAAAAAATGTCCTTGTGTCTAGTTGTCTTGGTGTGCAGTGTCCTATAGCGTCATTTTGAGGGTAGAAGTTGAAACAATTTATGTCCAGGATGCGAGGGGTCTGTAAATATTTTCACGGCTCTCTTTTTGACTCGTGCAGTTTACAGATCCTCAATGGAAGGCAGGTTGGCCGTAATTGTAAATATAATAGCATTTCTGCAGTTAGCATATACAGGACAATGCTACCTTGGTACTCAACTGCTTTTAAATGAATGCAGTACTCAACTCATTTTGAGTTGAAAATTTTTGTCCCGTTTTTTATTGCTTGTTTGGTACTCAACGCAGAACTTAGAATTTGTCAGTGTCGGCTGCCTTGTGACTCACCACAATATTCCTTAAGCGAAAAAATTGTTTGGTACTCATCATTTTTGGTACTCAGTGCGACTCCTGGGCCCAATTAGCGATGGGTACCGAGGTACCACTGTATAAAATGAATTGTCCATCCAACTTTTCAAATTGACCGTCTGTAAGTTCTAGTTTTAGAAACTGAATCGGACATTAAATTTTGTCGTGGTCAGTTTTGGTTTCATTGTGGCTCCAATTTACTCATTTCTTATTACAATTTTGGTTTTCTTTTCAATAAGGTTGCACCCTGACCACAATCCTTCAGATTTGGGGCGAGTTAGTCATACTGTAAAGTAAAATTTAAAAAAATAATAAATAAACGTAGAGGATGCTGTAAATTAGAATACAGCTGTAAATTAGAACACAGCTACTGTAGCTAATGCACCGAGATTACCATGATTGAGAGTAATATTAATTTTAAAAGTTACCTGATCAGCTTTTGACTTAGTCATTTTTGTGGAGGGAGGAATCAAACCAGGCTGAATTCTCAGGAATGTGGCAATATCAAAGGGGGAAAAAAATCCTTTGTAGGTAATTTATAGTTTCTCTGGATCTGAAACAGGCGCTCAAATCCAAGGTGCCGGAAGAGATTTTCAACCAGTCCGTTTGCAGAATTTCAAAACAGCTTTAAAGCGAAGTAGGAATTGCTCTATAAATGCAGAATTGGAAATCAAGGATATTGTGGGTTTATAATTTTTCTTTCAAATAATGGAAATGTTTAAAAATGCTATGTTGTGGAGGTCTGCAATCTTGGATCAGAAGCTGTGATGGTATAGGTGTAATGATGTCAGAGTTGAGAAGGAAGTATGTAGAAAATCCAGAGGTGATTCTTCTTGTATAAGAAGAAGAATATTGCATTCTAACCATTGCACCAGGAGAATGAAAGGGTAGAACATGAAGCAATGGGTGGAAACTAATCAAGGAGAGAAGCAACTTAGAACTGAGGAGAAATTTCCTGACAGAACAATGAATCAGTGGAACAGAAATTGCCTCCAGAAGTTGTGAATGCCCCAACACTGGAAGTCTTCAAGAAGATGTTGGATAGCCATCTGTCTGAAACGGTATAGGGTTTCCTGCCTAGGCAGGGGGTTGGACTAGAAGACCTCCAAGGTCCCTTCCAACTCTGCTATTGTATTGTATTGTATTGTATTGCACAACTGTTTTTACCATTGTTATTATTTTGAAGCAGCAGTGGGTTTCACATTTTGTTACCTCCGCTTTGCTGTGCATCCTCACTTCGCGCAACTTCCATCCATGTGCCCGGCCTCAAAAATGTGCCTAAATAGGACAGCATAGAGCCAGGGCAGGGGGACGGGAGATATGGGGGGGTGGGCCCACCTGCAATTTCCGGGGGAACCAGTCCAAACCGGCTGAATACCACCCCTGCTTTGAAAGACGTAACAGAATACACCATTGGTGCATAAAAAATTCACAAAAACAGCCTATAAAATGTCTATCGAAATATAAAACACCAGAGCGGTGAATTGTTTTAAAAACATACACAGGATGAGTGATGAATAAAGTTAGGAATACAATTAAATTATGTATGGGCAGTTCCTGGAGGGACTAAACCCGTGGCCGAATATCTGGATAGTTCAGCCAATGGACAGCCGGGCCCTTGAGGGGATGCATTTCATGCAGAGATCCAGGGGACTTTCTAAGGGGGGCGTTCCATCGCAATAGGATGTAAACTTTGTGGGATGTTCTCACAGTCAGTGTTAGGATTATCAACCAGCCCCCGTTTATATTTTCAATATTGGCCCCTGCCATGGTTGGTTCAGATCCGGTTGAGTACTATCCAACGTTTACTAGGGAGATCGAAGCCGAAGGAGCGTTGAATCAAACAATAAATGAAAGAGATCTGGGTTATAAGTTGTTTCCACGGTTATATTGTATTTGTATTCCTTCATTTGTCAAAGATGGACAAGATAGCAGGTATAAGTATAAACGTGGACGTGAATGAAGGAAATGAGAGCAAATAAATGGGGACAGAAGGACAGAGGCAGGTACGCTGGTGGCCTTATTCATGCCCCCTTTACAGACCTCTTAGGAATGGGGTGAGGTCCACGGTAGACAGTTTAAGGTTGAAGCTGGGGGGGGGAGGTTGAGGATATAACAACGGAGTCAGATAAAGCATTCCAGGCGTTGAAGTCGTATTTTTTGCAATCGAGTTTGGAACAGTTTACCCTGAGTTTTGACCAGTAAGACATTCTAGCAGACGAATTTTGTGTACTTCGTGTAAATCAAATGTCCAAGCCTAAAATTTCAAGCCTGGTGGCATAGGGAATTCTATTGTGAGTAGAGGAGTGGAGTACTTTTATATATTTATTATATTTATATATTTTATTATTTTTGTATATAGTTTATTCTTTTAAATATATTTGTTATATTTGTAGCCTAAGGTCATTTCAAGAAATGAAAGCAAAGATTGTACTTATCTATCTATCCAACCATCGATCGATCCATCCATCCATCCATCTATCATCTACTATCTTTCTATTTATCTATCTATTATTAACTATCATCTATCTATCATTATCTCTATATCTCATCTATCATTATTTAACTATCTATCTTATCAACTATCATCTATCTACCATTATCTACCATTATCTCCCTATATCTCATCTATCTATCTATCTATCTATCTATCTATCTATCTATCTATCTATCTATCATCTATCCATCCATCCATCCATCCATCCATCTATCTATCATATCCATTCATCTGACTATCTATTTATCTATTTATCTCTCTGTGTGTGTGTCTATGAATCTGTCTGTCTGTCAATCTATTTATCTTTCTCTCTATCCACCTTAAATCCATCCATCTATTGTATCTATGCAAATGTGCAGATCTGTCTAGCGCCTTCCTCCTTCCCTCCCTCCCTCTTTATTTCTCTTTCTTTCCTTCTTTCTTCCCTGTGTTTCTTTCTTTCTTTTCTTCCTTCCTTCTTTCTTCCCTGCGTTTCTTTCTTTCTTTTATCTCTATTTATCTCATGTAGAATATCAGTGTTAAGAGATCCTCTAGTTGTACAGCCAGTTGTAAGACAATTCTAAATATCCTATCAATCCAACAATAGTTGTTGTTGTTGTTTTTTAACGTTAAGCTCGCTTTGTAGTTGAGGAACTCTGCTCGTAAACATGTCCGGCTGGCTTGCAATAATGTAATTACCTCTTCACTACGATTCAGAAGCTGCAGGTAAGCCATAATGTGGTTGCCTGGCTACTGACCTAGTTTAACAGGAGAAGTAACATATTTAGCCCATTAATGGAAGGACGCCACTGGTTAATAGTGGTAGATTTTAGGCTGGGAAGAAGCAGTCGACATCTTTCCCTCTAAAAGCCAAATTGTATAATGAAGGGAACGAAAGCGGGACCATGGAGATGTAAAAGCAAGGAGGTAGACAGTTTGTAAAGATCCAATAATAAGTATATTTCTTAGAGGATAGGTTTGGAGTGAAAAAAAGAGCCCACCAGAGCTGGGTGATGATAATAAATTAAAATAAATTGAACACAAAAGGAATTCAACATTCAGGGTCCATGGGAAGCACGCTATCTATTTTATAAGTTAGAAAGGAAAGATTCAAGGGCAGTTTCCCACCCCCACCCCCCACATCACCTCAGCTGCCTTACAAATTTAGCTTCCAGATAAAATGGATATTTTTGTACATTGTCCTTAAATTCTGCCTTGTGTCCAAGATGAAGGCATAGATGATATTCTTGCCTCTCCACAGAAATAGCGTAGGTTGCAAAGTGATGGTTAATTGATAGGTGATCACTCTGCTAAACAACTAATTCTTACAACCCTGTCATATTACCTACTAAGACTCTATTACTATTCTTCTTCTCTTCTTTCTTAGCACCTATCTCTCTCCTGGTGCCTATCTCTTCCCATGGTTATATGACTATAACCACGTTGCTTGTATCTTTACAATTTTGATTGTTTTATTCAGTGGTGGGATTCAAATAATTTAACAACCAGTTCTCTGCCCTAATGACCAGCTGGGTAGGCGGGGCTCGGTGGTCATGTGACCATGTGGGCGTGGCCAATTCAATGTTACTCACGTCAATGAGCGCTTCGCCTTAGCTGTTCCAATGTAATCAGGGTTAACTGGAGAGGCTTTCTCCAATGTAATCAAGGTTAACCGGAGTTTCTGTAAGCAGGGCAATAAAGATTAGGCTAGAAACAACAACAGAATGTTTCCTTCCTGCCTTCCTTACAGGATTAGCCCTGTAAAATGGGGGGGGGGGACAAAAGGAGATTTGTTCCAACAGCCAGTTCTCCAAACTGCTTAGAAAGTTAACAACCAGTTCTCCCGAATAGGTGCGAACCGGCTGAATCCCACCACTGATTTTATTTGTTTCCTAGTACAATTTGATTGCTTATTAGTAACTTGTGACTATCACTAAGTGTTGTATCTTATGATTCTTGATGAATGTATTCTTTTATTTTTCTTAATGTACACTGAGAGCATCTGCACCAAAGACAAATTTCTTGTGTGTCCAATCGCACTTGGCCAATAAAGAGTTCTATTCTATTCTATAATGATGATGATGTTATCCATTCAATTTGTCTGACTCTTGGCAATCCTATGGTCCACGTTTTTCTCCACATCTTCCAATCTTGCACTAATTCCATGAGTTGTTCTATTCTCTGGCTGGTGCCTCAGCTTTGATGATGTCCAGCCAGTTTTCTTCGAAGGCCTGGTTTCTTTTTACCACTAACTCTTCCAAACATAATTGCTTTCTTCTGGGAATTCCCCTGCATGATATTGCTAAAATAAGTGCGACACAGTGATTTTGCCATTTCGTGACATGTCCATCAGAACAGAATAACAGAGTTGGAAGGGACCTTGGAGGTCTTCTAGTCCAACCCCCTGCCTAGGCAGGAAACCCTATACCGTTTCAGACAAATAGTTATCCAACATCTTCTTAAAGACTTCCAGTGTTGGAGCATTCACAACTTCTGGAGACAAGTTGTTCCACTGATTAATTGTTCTCACTGTTGGGAAATTTCTCCTTAGTTCTAAGTTTGCTTCTCTCCCTGAATAGCTTCCATTCATTCCTTCTTGTTCTGATTTCAGGTGCTTTGGAGAATAGGGTGACCCCCTCCTCTTTATGGCAGACTCTTAGATAGAGGTGGAGGGGGAAGGGGGGGGAGGAGGAGGAGGAGGAGGAGGAGGAGGAGGAGGAGGAGGAGGAGGAGGAGGAGGAGGAGGAGGAGGAGGAGGAGGAGGACAGAAAGTGACCGGCCCAAAGTCACCCAGCTTTGCTTTCATGCATAAGATGACACTAGAACTCACAGTTTCCTGATGATTGGCACAAAGTCACCCAAACGGCTTTCATGCCTAAGGTAGAACTAGAACTCACCAGCTCCTGGTTTCTACGCCAGCACCTTAATCATTAGACATACCAGGCATTCTTTTTAGATGATTCATTTACCTTAAATCCGAGTGCAAATTTAAATGAAATCACATTTTTGAATCATGCATAATTCAAAGCTACTGCTCCGCTATTTTTATTGTTTGTTCTTATATTATTATTAGGTTTCTTATATTATTATCATTAGTAGCATTAGTATTAATATTAGTAGTAGTAGTAGTAGTAGTAGTAGTAGTAGTAGTAGTAGTAGTAGTAGTAGAAGAAGAAGAAGAAGAAGAAGAAGAAGAAGAAGAAGAAGAAGAAGAAGAAGAAGAGTAGTAGTAGTAGTAGTAGAGGATACAATAAAAATATAAATGGTCAAATCTGATAAATACAATTGAAATCAATTATTAAGGCACTGATAGTGAAAACTCCTGGCTAAAGTTGAGAGTTTTGTCCATTTTTCTACAAGGTGCTTAATATAATCCATGCAAAATTTGGAAACAATGCAGGAAAACAGCGACACTTCGATTTTGCAAGCCTACAAAATTTTGAAATGCAGTTTGCCGGTGATGACAGAATGTGTCCTAGAGAAGAATCGAGATAAAAATGCATTTTGTTCCTGAAAATAATGTATGACTGTGCGCTACTGTCTACGGGGGCGGGGGGATATATATTTTCAAAAGCTAAAAGAAGTTCACAAAATTCTAAGCAAACAAACACAATAAATGTTTTTTTTAGACAATATATGGCCATATGTGATTTTAATGTTATGCAACTCCCTTTTTTTGAAGAAGGAAGGAAGGAAGGAAGGAAGGAAGGAAGGAAGGAAGGAAGGAAGGAAGGAAGAAAAGTCAAGTTGGATGAACTAAATGAGACATTAATAGAAATAGAAAGTGACAGATTTACCCAGGCTTATTCGAAGCTCTTGCCAACTTCCCTGGGTCTTCCTAGAAGGACGTTATTTTGGCTTCAGTAAAACAACTGTATCGCTTAAAATAATGCTCCTATTATTTTGCATCGCGCAAAGCTGAGGCAAATTGTGGCAAAACAATCGTTTTTAAACATCTCCCTTTGTGAAATTCTAAATCTCATAATCTAATTGTTACGCAGCTTAGCTTAAGGGAGCATCTCGGAAAGTAGCTTATTACGAAAAATAGCAATTAGCACTCCAGAATCTGAAGTGATTAGAGCAAATCAGAGGTCTTAATTGTTGAGGTTCTTCAGTGGTGTGTGTGTGTGTGTGTGTGTGTGTGTGTGTGTGTGTTGCATTTCTGCTGATAAATAAAGGGAGACTAGTATAGATCTATTTCAAGCTATTTAGCTCTCATCAGCTAGCCATACCCTTACTGGGATTTGAACCTGCGCTGTTTTTACGTTAGGCAGTTGTATTAGCCTCTAAGCCACAAGTTCTCCTCCCTTATCAGCTGAGCCAATGAAATAATTAAGTGTTATGTCAAAGCACCTGGTATGCATGTATGTATGGATGGATGGATGTATTGTGTCACAAACCCTGGTACGCCCAAATATGGGAGAGAGCATACTGCTTCTCTTTTCTGTCTTTCGGCTCACCCTAGGAGCCATCCAGGCAGAAAGCCATTTTTTAAATGTTGCCTTTGTTACATTTATGTTGCATTTGTCCTGATAAATAAATAAAGGGAGACTAGTATAGATCTATTTCAAGCTGTTTAGCTCTCATCAGCTAGCCATACCCTTACTGGGAATCGAACCTGGGCTGTATTACATATCAGGCAGTTGTATTTAGCCACTAGGCCACAGGCTCTCCTCCTTTATCAGCTAAGCCAGGGAAATAGGTATGTATTGTGTCACAATCCCTGGTATGCCCAAATATGGGAGGGAGCATACTGCTTCTCTTTTCTGTCTTTTGGCTCACCCTAGGAGCCATCCAGGCAGAAAGCCATTTTTTTAATGTTGCCTTTGTTACATTTGTGTTGCATTTGTGCTGATAAATAAATAAAGGGAGACTAGTATAGATCTATTTCAAGTTATTTAGCTCTCATCAGCTAGCCATACTCGTACTGGGAATCGAACCTGAGCTGTATTACATATCAGGCAGTTGTATTTAGGCACTAAGCCACCATGTGTGTATGTATGTATGTATGTATGTATGTATGTGTGTGTGTGTGTATGTATATATATATATATATATGTGTGTGTGTGTGTGTGTGTGTGTGTGTTGTATTTGTGCTGATAAATAAATAAAGGGAGACTAGTATAGATCTATTTCAATCTACTTAGGTCTCATCAGCTAGCCATACCCTTACTGGAAATCGAACCAGGGCTGTATTGCATATTAGGCCGATGTAATTGCCACAGGCTCTCTTCCTTATCAGCTAGGCCAGAGAAATAGGTATGTATTTGTGTTACAACCCCTGGTATGCCCAAATATGGGAGGGAGCTCACTACTCCCCCTTTCTGTCCTTCGGCTCATTACAGAGGACTATCCAGGCAGAAAACCATATTTTTTTTATTTTTAATGTTGCCTTTTTATATTTGTGTTGTATTTGTGCTGATAAATAAATAAAGGGAGACTAGTATAGATCTATTTCAATCTACTTAGGTCTCATCAGCTAGCCATACCCTTACTGGGAATCGAACCAGGGCTGTATTGCATATTAGGTCGATGTAATTGCCACAGGCTCTCTTCCTTATCAGCTAGGCCAGGGAAATAGGTATGTATTTGTGTTACAACCCCTGGTATGCCCAAATATGGTTTTCTGCCTGGATAGTCCTCTGTAATGAGCCGAAGGACAGAAAGGGGGAGTAGTGAGCTCCCTCCCATATTTGGGCATACCAGGGGTTGTAACGCAAATACATACATACATACATACATACATACATACATATATATATATATATATATATATATATATATATGCAGATTTTGGTGTATTCGGGTCTTATTCCGTGTAAGATTGAGAGTATCTTGGCGACGTTTCGATGAGGTCCCACTCATCATCTTCAGCCTGAAGATGACGAGTGGGACCTCGTCGAAACGTCGCCAAGATATTCTCAATCTTACATGGGAAAAGACCCGAATGCACCAAAACCTGCATATTGTTACTTGGATGACTGCGCCTTAAGCTTATGGCCTTTTTTGCAGCTGTCAATAAGTGAAGCAAACCCATTGTTTGCTATGGGGGAGGGGGGGTTGGTTGTTTTTGCCAAAAACCAGACATACATGGCAATTTCTGGTTGTTGGAAGAAATATCTATCTGGTTCAGATCCAAGTGGGGAGAAAGATACTGGAAGCATGGAGGCTGATTGGGAAGATGGCTTAATGATGGAGCAGAACCACCAAGCCCATGGTTCTCTGGTGCAACTGACCACATGGAATGGAGAACGGGGGTTATTTATACCCTTTCTTGGGCCTTGCCCTTGAGCTTCCTGTTCCTGTGCAAGAACATGTATTCTATTGACTGTTGTCAGTCTCCCATGGGGCCATGTGGAGTCATGTTTGGTTGAAGTTTGCCAGGCGATACAATGTCTTTAGGAGATTTTGCAATGCAGGGAGCCCTGCTGCTAGATAATCCAATTATGTCTAGAGGGTCATGTCTTAATCCCATCAATCTGGATCTGAAGGTCTTTCGTGTTGTAGATAGGCTGGCCCAGTTCTTCTCAACAGGTACCAAATACCTGCTGGGGGCAGGGAACTGAAGCTCTGAGTTTCTGTCTCCCTTGAAATTTTCTATTTCTCCTTTAGGGGAAATATAATATTCTGCCTTTTTAATATTTCCCAAAATATTTCATTTTTCTAGGAGAGGGGTGGGTGCTAACTTTCTATATGGCAAAAAGTCATCAATTTTGGGATGCTGAAAGCAACCCCATAAATGCATAAATCCAGTTGCTGAGTGTCCAACTCGTCAGGTGACCGTGTGTGTGTGTCTGTGTATAATCAGAACAGTCGTAAGTAACCTTTCGGGGCTTGTTGTCAATCAAAATGGTTGCTAAGCGACCAGTTTCTAAGGAATGTCTGTATATCACCTGTTGCTGAGACAAAGGGGTGATTTTGGCCTGCCTGGTGTTTGCACCGTTTTAATCCCACACCTCTCAACCCAAAATGTTCTTTTTTTAAAAAAAAGGATCTTCTTTGTCTTCCACTGATAGCAGTTCTAAGCATCCAGGTGTCAGGGTTCCAATTAGCATCCAAAAGTAAATCAGAGTCTGAGGCAAAAGTATTGCTCCAAGTT